>NW_009609058.1:0-442 GCF_000690535.1 Cariama cristata
CGTACCTGGCAACCTTGGCTCTTAGACATCCAGAAATTCCAGACAAATGGCTCTGCATCACATGTGCAGCAAGTCCAACTTGTTCTGAATGCACCGAACTTCCTATGCATGGATGTGCATGGATGATAAACCACTGCATTTAGGACATGCAGGTGTCAGCAGCCTTAGCATCAGACCTGTCCTTTTTCCTGCTCTGCCCTTGAAAAAGAGGGAAGAAACTATTCATTTTTGGAGTCTTTAAAGAGCCACCATGACAATCCATCCTCGTGAATGAGAGGAATGATTCTGTGTTTCAACGCAACTACAAGGAAAATAAGCAGTTGGGCACTTCGGTCCTGTTAGTTATTAAAAATGCTTAAAAATACTTTATGTTGTATCACAATAGTGGGTGTTAGTGTTGATTATGTGGGATCAAGGGTCAGAAATCACTTCTGAAGGAATT
>NW_009609059.1:0-504 GCF_000690535.1 Cariama cristata
ACCATCTGAGTCTCCTTTAATAGTCAGAAAGAAGCGACAGGCGCCTCCAAAAACCCATTTAAGACGTAAGAGTTCATGCATCTTAGAGGTGAGCCCTTGGGAAGGACCCACATAACCAAGATGCTAATTTTGATGGGTCTACTTTGATGTTTCTACAAAGACTACATCTGAGCCTTCATAAACACTTTCATTCTAGATATGGGGATTGGTTCTACCTGGACATAGAATATATAGCATTCATTTAAAATTTCCTTGGACTTCTGAGGATATACCCATGCTATATGATTAAACAGTGCCAGGGAATAGCCCTGGGCACAGGAACATGATCTTCTATGTTGCAGAATTGTTAGAAAGATCCCTGTCATAGCATTGGGTTATGTTACCTACTATTATTGCAAACATTCTTTGTCATTTCAGAGGAGTTTTTATCAACTAGAAACTATTTCTGTAGATGGCTTGCACGTATCTCCTATGGCTTGCTTCCTCTATCTCTATCTCTTTCTT
>NW_009609060.1:0-20072 GCF_000690535.1 Cariama cristata
AGGGGAACCGTAAAAAAAATAAAAGAAAGTCCTTTTTAAATTTTCCTTCTAATGGCTCTGCGAGCGAGAGGTCAAATAAACACTGCAGCATGTTACTGCGTATGTGAATGCAAAGAGCTCTCAGCTGGGTACCTTTTCCACCTGTCATAGTACACACCGACCTGCCAGCCAGGCCGCAATCTCTAAAAAAAGGCTGAAATCTGTGGGAGAAAAAACCTCGTAGCTATCCAGGAGCCCACTTAGACACGTTCTTCGAGACGACAGGCGAGGTACGCCACACATGGCACTCATAGCCGCACAACAGAGGTCTTGCAGGTTCCCCATGAGCTGCTCCCGGGGCACCCGCTTGGGGGGTGCACGCCCTGGGGTATGCCTGCCATTTCCTGCGACTTGGGTAAGTGAAACCTGCAGACAAACCTTGCAGAGCCCATGTGGGAGATGAACAAATGCTCCTCCAGCAGATCGCTTCTAGCGCGTGATCGTGCCAGACACTTGTCAGCTACTGTCCTCCTTTCTATTTTTTCTCTCACTAAGCTAACACGAATTTTGAATGTAATCGGGCTGTGTGCAATAACAGAGAAGTAATCTCAGATACAAGATCATACATAGATATTACAGGGATTCGGGGATTTCTTCCCTCTGTGTTGACAGTATCACAACTGATTTGCAACTTTATGGAGTTACAAATATGTAAATAAAAGTCTGGAATGAACTTCTTTCCCCACGTTAATCTACCTCTTATTTTTTAAGCCTCCCTACCACACAGCAGAGATACCAGAAAACTGCCTTTTGGAAAGTGGGCCATGCAAGGCTGATGGCCAAGTCAGTGCGTTCAGCTAGGTAAATGGAGACAAATGCCAGTCCTGTCCCCATGACTTATGATTCCAAGAAATTAAACATCAAATTTAGCAGTGATTCAGTATTCTTTATTAGCAGCGCTGGATGCACGGGGGATCCTTCCACCTAGCGTGCATACCGTGCTTGTCTTAGTTACAGGCTTATATTTTTTAGATTTTATACATATTCATAAGACTTCCAAGAGATGATTAACATATTAACAATTTTCCCGGAACTCATTATCATAGGCAACTCCCATTTCCGTATGTCCATTTTAGTCTTTTTGGGGGTCTTCAGAGACATCTGGTGGTCTTTTACTTCTTCCACTCTTCTTCATCACCATGTCCTTTTGCTGAACTTTTAGCTCTCATCTTCCTTTTTCTTGATTGACAGCAGTCTCAGGTCCTGTTCTCCTAACAAGGTCTTTGGTAATGATTTAAGAGTTCCTGCCTTGAAGTGCAGTCCCTGATAATGAGCGCAATGTCCTTGATTTAAGGGTCTTGTTATCACTTTTATGCCAGATGTGGTCATGCACTGGTACAAAGTTACACACTACTACATACCATTGTAACAGGCTTGTGTTTCTAAGATTAACTCTCTAGTTCCCTTAGTATCACTTACCAGAAAACTGCCAGATCATAACAGAACAGACCAAATATGATAGTAGTGCATTTCTACAAAGAGTAAGATCTCAAGAAAGCTCACACAATTTTTTCCTTCCTTGCAGATGTGAGACCCAAGGCAGACAGTAACCAAAAGCACAGGTTGTTGGTACAGCCATAGCAGAAAATAATTACATTTAGAACAACTTCTATCAAGTTTTTCCATCATATGTGTTGTTTACTGATGCCATTCTGTTTTTCTGCTGAAATTGTTGTCTGTGACTTAATGAATAACCTTACAATTTCAGTGTTCAGTTTGGAGAGTACCACAGCCTCAAAGGAAAGCCACAAAACTGGACCTCTCAGGACCAGTCCATGAAGAATTGGCATTGGAGATTCCAGCACGCGCTACACATCATTTGCCCAGCAAGCACAGTACCTCTTCGGCAATGAAGTTCTGCAAACAATTATTCAATGGTCATTACCTTTTGGATGTTGTTTGTTTTGTGAATAATACTGAAGGAGAAGTACTGTAAGGCAAGTTCAAAATAAATCTGCATTCCTAGGTTTATGCAAAAGAAGGTCATACTACCACTAACAGAACTCCTGAAAGAGCGCTCTTAGATTTTAAGCTGTTTCTGCACACTCCACTAACAAGGCAGAACTTGAGATACACTTTTTTCCAAGCAGCAGCACAGGCCCTCTGCCAGAATAAGTTGCTGTAATTCAGCAGACTTAAAATAACTTAGATACACTGAGGACCTGCTTTCTGGATCTGCTTTCTGGCCCTTCAAACTTCCTCAATGAATCAGCAACTGATTCTTTTTAAGTATTGCTTATTAAGTCATGATGTTCTCTGTATCAGACGCTGAGGTATAATGTAGAGCAGATACTTTAGTTTCTACCTGTCCACAATCAATGCAACTAAGTTTCAGGATGGAGATATTAACCGGCAACTCAGCTTGAAGAAGGGAAACTGGCCATATCTTTTTCTGTGATAGGATGCTGGGACCATTACATAATGGTCTTTCTTGCACTTGAGAATCCCAGCTACATAGATTCGTAACAGCATCTTGTATCCAGAGTTGTGAAAGCCTGTCCAGAAGCAGAAACCATAGCTTGGCATTTAGGAGGATGGTGTCCCATGGCTGCAGCAGCAGTGGGAGCGGTGGAAATAGTCAGGCTGGCACTCCACCCCTAGCAAATGACAGCTGGGGCTTTGTGAAACCCAGGGCAAGGGGCAAAGGGCTATGGAACCTCTTGAATGGGTGAGACGTAGGGTAGGATGCCAAACTCACCATGGACTGGCTCTCTTTGAATAGAGATATGGTGAGGACCTCCTTTTCTCCTTCCTAGTGGTCTCACTTTGCTTGGTCCTACCCTCCCCCAAGGCCCATATTTGTGCAGAAGCTGCTGACCTTGAGGAGAGTGTTTGCAGGACAGGATGCACGAAACACCGGCAGCGACCCAACACATCACCTCCAAGCCCCCAGCCTTACTCTGCGATGTATGTGCGAGGCTGGCAGCGCCCTAGGTGCTGTGTCCCTAACCCCACCGGCCCAGAGAAGCCCCTGCCCTGAAGAGAGGAGGGATAAGATTTCTCTTGGGTGTGGCATAATTACCTGCGGGGCAAATTATCGAACTATTGAAACTAATTATCGAAAGCACAGTTCCTGAGAGTAGAGCTATATCCACATCCTCAGCACATAAGGCATCTGCTGCGCGCGCAAAGAATCTGCTCCGCGATGGTGCCTCGTCCCCAACCTGGCCTGCAGCCTTGGATGTTAACACACCAAGGAAGCTTTGTGTGCTGGCACAGAGAGGAACGCAAGGCGGAGCGACAACTAAAAACTGCCCTTGAACAAGGGAGACTTGTACATTTTTTTTTCCCCAAACCTGAGTAAAATAATTTTATTGCTTCCAGAGTAGTACAACTTTACTGGCTGGATGAAGATACGACAGCCAGGCTCCGTGTACGATGCAGGTACAGGAACTAGAAGGTACTGTGCACACAGTTGCTGTCAAATAAGAGAGAAATATCCCTTTCCATCCAAAATGCTGGTGCTGAGGTAGCAGTTGTGGTGAAATCGTATCCTGTGGATGAACTTTGCTTATTATACGCTCATTATAATACCAAAACACATCTCCATCCCAAAAGCTACCCGCCTCTCTTCTACCTTGAGCATGCTCTCTGTATTCTTTTTTGTCTATATCTTTAAAAGCAAAGCGAGAGAATTTTACACCAATCAGTGATGAAAGTATGTATGACTAGAGTCACTCAAGCCCCACTTAAACTTAGAAAATAGTATAAAATACCCCAGCGACATGGGGAAAGGGGGGAGATACCACCACTGAGAAGTCAAAGAGCATGGCAGACTTCCAGGATCAGCCAATGGGCTGAACCTATCTTCCCCACCCATAGGGACGCCTTTGGGTAGGACTCACACACTTGGTTATACCAACTGCTTACCTGGGAAGCTTAGAAATCAAGCTTGTATTTGTAATCACATTAGTAGTGCTATATAGTAACCTTAATGTATATATATATTTGGTACCAAAGTGCATTTTTTGTAACCTAAGTGTATTTTTGCATTGTATTAATCACTGGCTATTTAAAAGAACTTATATCTGTTGCTTTAATAAACCACATTATCTATGAATCTAATTGTGAGAATTTCTCATTGAATGCACCCAGTCTTATAGTATATATCATACTATTTGTGAATCTGCGTAGGCCTGTAAATTCAATGATCTAAGGACTCAATTTGCACTATTAGTGAATCCATAATCGTGTGAATTCAGCGTAACGCTGTACTGGCTGTTCAGCACGATCGGACTTAGTGTCGACTTGAGGCTATTTTCAGTGTAATTGGGCATCACTCAGAAGCTAAGCTCAGCTGCCCCCAGCCCCTCTGGTATCTGAGGACATCTGGAATGCAAGGGGGTTTAGTTTCTGCCAAATTGATCAAAACTTTTAACGTGACATTGGGGACTGTCATCAGTATAACCTTGCACACTAAGTTCTCTGGGGTGGTGGGTGCTGTGGTAGGGACCCTCTGTAAACAGGGGGCATATTCTGGGCAACCTGTGTTTTGAGGTAGGAGGAACAGGAAATTAAAGCTTTACTGGAACCTGAGAGCTCTGATCTGGGACACACGCAACGGCAGCTGCCTTCACTCCAGCCTCCTACAGACTCTGTAGCTACAGGCTTTTTTGGAGGGTGGAAACATAATGAACTCTGTGATGAGATGTTACAGAATGATCTGCATGAACATTTACCTAAACCCTTTTAAGAGACAATTTGAAACTCATTTTGTTTCACAAAGATCCTACCACAGACTAATGTTTGAGAATAAAAATTTAAAAGGAATGCTGCATTCTCAAGCATTTAAATTTTTTATTTCTCCCTATTTCACAGTAAAAACAACTAAGTCTGATAGATATTTACAGTTATTAGTAGGTTAGGTGTTTGGAAACACTTTAAAAAAAATCTCTATGTGCATACATCACCAAAATAATCACAGAAACCAGAACAGTAACAACATACCCTTGGTAGTGACACACCACTATCGTCTCAAGAATAACAGTGGTAATATCGTTTCTGTGCAAGGCTTAGAGGTCGCCCTTGACTAAGCCCGCACCCAAACTACAGATCCAAATTTCTTGGTACTCACTGTTCAAACTCTCCTTTAAATTCAGAGCTGGGTCAGTGCCCTCTGACTCAAAATCTGCTCTAAACGTCATTTGCAAGGAGTAACTCTGTATTAAATTAACAGATCGTAATGCCAACTAATCTGTAGGTAATGAAGTATCTTGCTAGCAGGCTAACGTTCTGCCCACACAGAACACAGCCTTGCTACCCCACGTACCACCCTGTACTGGTCCTCTAGTAGCTCATCTCCTCCCCATCACTTGAGCTCTACCTTTCTTCACTAAAGTTTCCTTCTGTCTTTCAGGTTCTAAAGCTGGCTCTCAACTTCCCCAGCCCAGCACCTCCCAAGCATTAAGCCAGAAGGAAGCCAGCAGTACAACTGTCATTTCTGAAGATATTTTCTGCCAGTTATTTCCTTCATCTGTGTATGTTTACACACCCGCTTCAGCCAGCCAAAGTAGTACGAGGCAGGCCAGAGGCACTCGGGGTAGTGCTGAAGTTGGACACGGCCAGATGGAGAGATACTGATAGCTCCACAAGCGACGAGGGTGTCCTGTTAAATGCAGTCTTGAAGATGAACACACCTTGCCTTACACCGTCCGTGGGCAGGTGCAAGACAATAATGAGGTGTCCTTTACTGGACATACTAAATTTTAATCTGCTAAAAAACATTCTTTCTTGTATTCTATTTGGTTGTCTATTGGTCAGGGTTTTTACTAACATCTCCTTGATTTGATGTCAATTCTACATTTATATGATTGCTAGAGGTAAAAATATGAAACTTAGCTTTCAGGATCAAGTCATATATTATCAAACACTTTCTCTGCTCTAGAAAAGCTTTCAAATGTGTATCAACTTTCAACATAAATAATCTGCTACAGCCAGTGCAACTAGTAATGCTATATTCTTCCAAATGAGGCCATAGCATTTTGCATATATTCTTACCAAACAAGGTACAGAAAATTTCCCAAACTAGCATTTACCAAACAATACATCCAACTCTTACTTTATTACAACTCCTATCTCCATAAAAGCTCACCATTTGCATTCAAAACATAGCATTTTGCCAGCAGTACGGGTGTTCTTACTGACAGATGTTTTCTTTCAGACTTCGTAGAAAAGGTAAGATGGTTAATTATACAGAAAATAGGCTGCAGTTTCTCAGATGCTAAGTGAGGGGGCAAAATAAAATGACAGTCTCGTGGAACACGGAGCTAGTTCTACAGCATGTGGCTTTTGAATTTTATTCTTCAGCTCCACACAAAACAGCATCATTTTTACCATCTTAAACTTTCATACTCTAAATACATGTCTCATTCTTCTGCTTACCCATGGACATCCTGAATCTCCAGGTATGCCAGCTTAGAATAAAGCCAAGGGAAAGGGTTCTCAATAACATGAAATTACAATTCAGGAAGCATTTCAAAGAATTTTCTCCAGTGGAGAAAATCATGCAATACCAGGAGTTGTCCAAATTAAGTCAAGAGTAATGGAATGAAAATTATAAGTTGAATTTATAAATATTAAATGCTACAAGCAAAATTTGTACTTCTGAAATATGCTCAGGTGATCATCCCAGATACTGAAGTTTGGGGAATAAGTGAAGACCAACTGCAACACAAGTGGCAGGAGCAAGTTTCCTCACAAAACCCAAACTGGATTTGGCTCTAGAAATATCACAAGTAAGAGCATTATTTAGCTCTGTGTTCACCTTTATTCTGAACAACCAGTAAGTCACCTGTGTGTATGAACTACACTGTGACCATTTTATGCATCATAACTATCAGTTTAAAAGCACCATCCAACCAAGACTGGATTTAAACCAGCAGTTTTGAGGCACTTCAGACCTCATTGCCAACTGCCTATGGCAGCAGTTTTCCACAAAACAGTTCATTTTTCCTGCAAGTCTCAGCATCTCTCACGCTGCTCATAAACAGGGCTCCCCACAGCCCTGGGCCATGTCACACGATACACGCTGCCATCACTGCCTTCCCTTTTTACAGGCAGCTAGCAAACGGAGGCCAGGTTAATGAAGGCTTTGCTGGTTCACTCATTTTGGCTGGGGGAAGAGGGTTGTCAACAACAGCATGGCGCTTTGCCTGAACTCTGAAGATTCACCTCACGTGACCAGGCTGCCCACCTATGCATCATTTATGGTCACATTTGGCAGCGCTGTAGAGGTCTCAAAACCAGACTTCCTGCACATTCTATAGAAATCAAGAACCAGATAAAGTGGATTGACTCACGCTAGTGCCCTTCCTGTGCAAAAATAATGGTAAGCAGAGCCCTTTATCAGTTGCAGAGCAGCAGGTCAACCGACAGGTGTAGTGCTGTAAGATACACACCACTTCTTTGTCCAGACACGTCTCAGGGCACACTAGGTGTGTTGAGGGACCACGAAGCATTCATGCAACACAAGAGCTGGAAGGAGCTGGCAGGGAGGAGAACTATTGTGATTGGGAGTTGTGGACAGACCTATAATGAACATCATATATCCTTATTTGTATCACTCAGGGGAGCTAGTTACCTCTCATGAAGAAGTCCACAAAGGAGGTTAGGTACATTGAGAAGTACATGTAAGGCACTCAAAAACATCCTTTTACACTCAGTGTGTGCCTAAGTATGCCCTCATAGTTATTCCGAGTGCACTATAAAACCTGGAACACTCAAGTGTTTTTCAAGTCAGAATCAAGCCCATTCCTTTAACAAGAAAAAAACCCCCACCCACCACCACAGCTCTTGATTCTCTTTAAATTGTCAATTGCTACCAACTTTCACACATACAGTACGATAGGAGATGGCATCAGATACTTGCCTTTCCTCAACTGAGGAATGCTGAGAAATTGGGCAGAAGTTGCATCCAGTGTACAAAAAAAAAAGATGAATTTGCCAGTGCAGGGAAAAGGATACAGGTAGAAACAGACTCCCATGAAGAACTGAAGAGAGAAAATCCCCAAAGCAAATTAAGAACCAGATGGTTTGGGAAAACAAAACCATTCATCAATTGTGGACAGAGAAGTTATGAAACCTGTCACCAGTTTAGTCATTACTTCAGGAACCTCTTCTCTCTTTAATTTCATCCCACAAAGTATGTTAAGCACGGTATGTCAAAGGCTTTTTGGATCCCTAGGCTCATGAAAAAATAGACATGGGATGACTGAACTGCAGTTCTGTCTTGTGGAACTAAAAATGTTATTTCAAGTAAAATTACAGCTAAAAACTGCCCTTGAACAAGGGAGACTTATAATTTTTTTTTTTCCAAATCTGAGTAAAATAATTTTATGTTTCCAGCGAAGTACAGCTTTACTGGCTGGATTAAGACAGTAACTCAGCATAGAATCACCTTCCACCTGAACAGAATATATTTGTTTTGAAATAACGAGTGATAACAACTGATGACAGCTATTAAGATACATTAAAAATCTCAAGGGAATTCCATACAAGGGAATTCCAAATAAGATTTCATGCCTTCAAAACAAGGTACTCATAGGATGCTGATTAAATGCTAATTTACAATATGATTTTTAAAATAATTATTTTAAACACAAGAGTGTGCAAGCATTGCTGCTTCCAAGGAAAGGCAGATGGCCTGACTTCGATGTGTATTCATTCATCCGTTTGGAAGCGGGTCACAGCACTAGCTGAGCAGCCCAATCACTGGTATTTACCTCCACCTGCCAAAGCAGTAAAGCCTTCCATAGGAGACAGCACTCGAGGAGGGTCAGATTCTTTACATGGGAAAAGAATGAGAAAGATGCTGCTTATGAAACCGCAGGAGAAAACACCACACTCCAAATGGAAGAGGTTAAAGGCAACTGGCACACTTGTGTATATTATCATTCTAAAATACACATATTTCCAAATATGTATTATGTCACAAGCCTAAACTGCAGGAGATGCCAGTAATTTTCAAATCTTTTCTGAATGCTTAAGTGACTCCATTAATTTTTTGTACATTCTTGCTGGCTGCATGAGAACAAGAGAATTCTTGGAGAACATTCAGCCTAATGCCGTTGTATGTGACAGCTCAGAGGAAACCAGCAGAAAAGAATTCTGAAAAATCTTCCATAAAGTAAACCAATGAGAAATAGCAGTAGAATGTTTAATGCCTGTTATTTATTGTATACATACTCTGCAAAACTTATACGCATTTGGTGTGTGCAAAAGTATACACTCTTGACAGCACCAGAAAACAGTTAAGCTATGTACGAGTTTTCAACCTGATTTGTCACATTGTATAGAAAGACATTGTGCACAAATGATATCCCCAAAGAAAAAAGTCATTGGCTAAAACTAGAAGCACCCTTATTTACACACTAACACTTTAATATTGCATCACACCCACTCACCAAAATAAATAGTACATTCATCACAATTTAAACACCAGTCTCTCCATATATTTATTTTCTTTCTGACATGTTTTGGTCTCCAGAAATATTCTATATCTAGAAATATGCATCAGCTACTAGATTATGTTACAAAATGCAAAAAAAATAGAAAATTACTTTTCCTGGACAATATTTTGGCCTTTACACAAAAATAAATCCAGATTTCCATAGAGATCTCATATATTTCTTGAAAGATTTTTATTTTAAAGCACAGCACAGAGTTGCACACTAAGGCTTCCTGTGATATGCAAAACCCTGGCCTCCAAAAGACATTGCTGTAAAGCGAAATACAGCTCAAGTGTAAATACAAGACATTTTCAAAAAGTAGTCATCAATAGAAAGTGCCCTTCATTTGATTCAGCATTAGCAGTAAAGAAGTAGCTACTGTAATTGTGCAATCAAAGCCAGACCTGGAAGGGTTTTATGAAAAGTATGTAATTTCACACTATCAAGTTTAAGGATATAGAATCGGAAATAGCAGAAACCAACCAACCTTTTTGTAACTCCTACATTCATTATTTTTTTGACACAATTTAAAAAAAAAGGCACATTGTCAAACAGTGAATTAAAAATCTAAAAACCAAACCAGAATTTCATTACATACAATTAAATCATTAACTTAACATCAGATCCTCATAAACCAATATAAGCATTCTTCCAGTTTTTTCTTAACCTCAAATTCAGATGCACTTTGGACAAGTACTGAAGTACGCTCATTAGATTAATACTGTTAATCTGGCAAACAGTCAACATGTTTTTGGATACAAGGTCAGGAATTAAAAATTTAGTTCCTTCCTAGCCGATTTACAAATACGCAGTAAATGCAAACAAATTTAAACCCAAACATTTGTACAAAAGTTGAAAACCGACTATGAGAAAGTACTTCTTGACTGTAAAATTACAAATGTGTCCTTGACTGATTTTTCATGAAATAGACAAAAGTGTAAGCAATGATCACTGTGTGAAGAAGCAGGTATACAGCGTCTTAGGGAGGCTAGCAGAGTACATTCCAGTCACCATCTAAAAGACAAATGACAAAGTGCTTCACAGATTAAGAAATGTAACTGATCTCGTGTGGTTAAATAATCAGGAAGTGGTGAAATAATCAGCTTATTTAGCCTATATTTATCTGAAATGCAGATTTAATTCCCAACTGAATGAATTTTGAATTAATATGTTTCTTTTGCTTCATAAGAGACTTTTTTCCCAACCAGGCGGGAAGTTGCTCACAGCCGATACAGCTGTCTGGGCTCACAGACCTAGAGCCTTTCTCCAGCTAAAAAAAATTAAACAGTAAAAACACTCAGTAACTTGATCATGGTCCCAGTGTTTGTTGTCTTGAATGGATAATTCTAGGAACTGCAACAGAAAATTTTAGATGGTCCCAATGAAGCAGAGTGAATACAACAAACTTCTAGACAAGCAGTGAGGTTACGCTAGCTTGCATGGTCTCAAGTGCATACACTGAGAAACAGTTTGTTAGTTAATATAGAAAGTTAAAAATACAGAAGAGCAATGATGGTACCTTCATCTGGGCTCCCTGTCAGCTAATACTGAATTAGTTTATAGAATCTATGCTAATAGCTTACTGATGTGTTTTACTGAGGCAGTGAAATGCTACACCATTGACAGAAAACATCTTAAAAAGGCAAATTTGTTTTTTCTTACATTAAGAGTCAGATGTTTAAACTTCAGCAGCTTCCAAGATTGTTCCTTACAGGTTGCTATCTAAACTGCTTCCTAGAAGCAGCACTTAAGAATAGCCTTGATAGGAAAGGCTCCTTTGTTGTTTTTCTACAAGGTAATTTTTCCTTTTTATTCCTTTACTTCCCGCCCCAACCCAACAAACACCCAAAGCCCTTTTTGTACTTTTCCAAGTACTTCTAGCATTCAAACATAACAGCCTCAGCAGCTGAAGCCAGAGGTACTATCAGTGGAGCCTGGAGCCTGAGGCGAAGCTGGGCACTGATACTGGTGAGCTTTGAAGGGCAACCTGGGGAAATCAAAGTAGATGCAACACCAGATTTGAGCTTCAGACTCTCAGTACAACTCCTGTAGACTTACATGAGCCCTGTGCTGATTGTAAACAAATTCAGTTACTGAAATAAACAGTCTTTAAGTGCATAGATAGAAATAATGTGCAAATATGGGCATTAAGGTAAGTAACTGAACTAACTCTCCTGCTATGCATAACATTTTAGATTTTTGGTTTGATGAAATTAATCACAAGAATTAACTAGTTCACATGAAGTTGTTAATATTGAAGAGCTGCAAATACATTCTAACAAAAGTTAATTCTGATGTGCTTTCTAAATAGTAAACATAATTAGATAAATGACTGCTTCGCATTTTAAATCATTTAACACATCGGATGTTTAATGCAAGAAAAAACATGTGCACCGTACACAATTTGTAAAAGCAGCAGAAGCTGTTAAACAAATGTGAAGATTTACAGGGCAGGAAAAGAATTCCCAAGCATACGCTTGAGCCCAAAAGCACAAGTTACACACAAACACTAGAAATTCCTGTTTTCAGGGTGTGTATCATACTGAATTAGATTGGCATTGGAATTCCAGACACAGCAAAAGCCAACATAATCTTTTGGCCCTATCTATAACTGCACAATTTGCAAGTGACATGCATTTTTCTCTTTAGAAATAGAGAGGTTCAAATTATTTTTATGGGTCCTCAAATCGGAAAATATGCGGCACTTTATTGCTTTGAATGTCTGTGGCAACGGCTGAATTTACACCCAAGCTGCTTCTGTACAGAAGATGACATTTCAATACTTTGAGGCTCAAGATTGGAGACACAGTAGGATATAAAGCAATTTCTAAGTCCCAAGAAATATCAGGGAACACAAATGCTATTCCTTTCTTTCAAGTGAATGCAAAATTGGTTTACTGGTATATGGGCCCACACAGTTCCGAGTCAGTGCATAGCTAGTCAATATTTCTGCTGGCATTTTGAACTGGTTTAATCAATGGAAACATTTATTAATTTTATTCCACTTATTATGCATTAGTGCATTAATTTCTTCATAAAAAACCAACCCTGGCAAGTATTAAAAATAAATATCTTATTTAGGTCAAACAAATTGCTTTTCAGTACGTTAATCCCTTTAAATATTCTTTTGCCCTCTAACAAGCAAATGGAAACTGAAGTAGAATAAGAGATGTATGGAGGCAGAGGATAGCAGAAACATGAACAAAGTCAACACCATAAGTCAGTTAACGTGTCCTCAGCTTCTTAGACTGTCTCTTGCGTTTCAATTCTTCTTCTTCCCGTCTCAATTCTTCTAAGTCCTCCTGAACACCAAGTCTCAAGCTGCCAAACAAGATGAGTAGCAGTATGTAAAGGATTTCAAGAAACATGAAATTTGACTTCCACTCCTCCCCCAAAAAAGCAATCCTAAAATTATTACAGTTGAGCAAAAATTTTAGATCAGTTCAACAATCATAAATTTTCTTTCAAAATAGCAAGAATACAGCTTAAAAAAAAGAAATCAAGATTTTATCATTAGAATAGAATCAAATCTTTTGAGGGAAAAATTATTTAAAACTTTTGTTAATAAAAAGTCAAGACTGTGAAAAAACCCTGATTTTAATACAAAAGCTCATTTTCCAAAAAGAAGCTGCTGAAACACATCCATCAACTCTTGCCAATGTAACTCTTACATACAAGTCACAGCAGGACTGACTCTCATCCCCTTCTCTGATAGCCACCTAAACCTTTTACGCTGGCAAGGGAGAGAACAGGTAACATCAAACAGTAGAGAAGCAAGATGTTATTGCAGCTTCCTGGTTTGAGAGACCATTCAGGTAGCTACAAGCACAACATTGCTCCACCTGCAGTCCACCTAGCTGCCAGGGCTCTGGCGAACAGGCCCATGGAAGAGACTCTGACAACACAGCATGTTCTAGCTATGTCCCTGCATAATTTCTTCAGCTTCCCAGAAGTTGGAATGTTGAAAGTGATCCTTAAAAACAGTATCTGCAGTCACTGATCTCCTCTTCAATAAATATGGGCTGGATAGCCTTGCCGGTTTGATACTAGGAAGGGCTGTGGCAAAGTTACCATTCTGTGATCAGCTACTGCCTCACTTGCAGCCCCACCACATGCATTTGTACATCCATAGTTCATTATGAAGCAACATAAGGCAGCATAGCACGCATCTCGATGCAAAAGGTTCAACCACACAACAGTGAGGATTCAACTGTTCTGGGTTCAACTGCTCCCATACACGCTCTAAAGTGGATTTTATGCCTAAACAAGCATAGGAAAGTCATCCTGACTTCAGGAAACTGCAGTCATCCAAATTAAGATTAGAAACAGGCACATCAAGGATCTTTCTGATAAAACTGTCTTGAAGTGTCATTTTTCATTTCAACTTAGAACTTAACTATAATTTTAGTGGGCTTGCTTGGTTAGAAAAAGTTCCTCATTTCAAAGGTCACAATGCTTTTAACCAAACTCTCAATGAAAAGTAGCTGAGCATTGAAAATAGTTAAACTCAATTTTACTCAAGTTCCTTATCTCCTCTTCCTTTATGCTGCATGTGTAGTTACAAGTTAGCCAGGTATTCAACTCTGCAAAACCTCACTCTAGGTCTCCAACAGACAATTCAGTTAATAGCAATATCACTGTAAAATTCCAGTTGTTTCCTCTAACTCCATTTAACAGACTACAGCTTTGCATGAGCGGCAGCTGTTCCCCAGGAGCAAGGACACTGACTTCAAAAAGATGCAAGTTTTCAGTACTTCTGAATAACAATAAAAAAATTTTGGTAGAACAAAACTATTTGTTAACTCAGAATATTCCAGTATTTTCCATATAAAAACCTCTTAACTTTCACAAAGCTTGTTCCACCAGTCATTAAAAACCAAAAAGAAAACCAGTTTATGAACACCATGCTTTATAATAGCAACATAAGAATTGTGCAGGTCTAGAGGCCAAAATCAATGGCCAAAACCAATATGAAAACATAATATTTGTATTTTAAGTCAGCAGTTACAAAAGTTTGCCAGACTACTTTTTACACATACAGAGAAATATACAAAGACATGTATATAGATAAAAACAAATTAATCTCCTTCCAGTCCTCAAACTAAAAAAAATATTGTAATGTTTGGGACAAATTGAAAGGTTTAGCATTTCAAGTGAAGTTTAAAGTATTTTTAAAAACATTTTGGGGCATAAGTTGGTTTTGATATTTTTTTTTAAACAAGCAAAGTTTGTGATGCATGAGAATGAACATACAAGATTTACTACTATACCTACCACTGGCTGGCTGAGTTTCATCTTTACCTAAGCTTTCTTATAAACGAATAGTAAGGCTTATTTACCTCTGCTATAAAAAGCAGCAAATACTCCCTCTAACATAGCCCCATGACTTGGGTAATAAACAAACTTCACACGTTCTATCTTTCTAGTTTAAATCCATGCATACCTCCTAGCTTCTTCTTTCTGTTGCTCTCTCCAGCTGCTCTCCATATAACGTAAGGCATAGTCACTTTCGTCTTTGTATCTGGAAATTAAATATTAGTTTTCAGCACAATAAAAAACATGATAATGTACAGTTGAGTTATGAAGTCACATCCCTTCTTAGAAGAAGAATTACCTTACCATACACAGATTTTAATGTTTTGAAAGAATATAAGTTACTAGTCTTTAAAATGCTTGCTTTCCTATGCCTTATTGTCAGACAAGAGGGAAGTATTTAAATAAGCCAAAGAGCCTTCGTTTTCCAGCAGTTCCTAGTCATACCAAGTTAGATCCTCTCACAGAACAGCTAACACTATTGCCTTTAGCAGTTCACACTGAGGCAGATACATCTGATGAATTCCAAAATACTGCAGACCACTATAGAATGCATTTTAACATCCAATAATAGGGAAGAGTTGCTATGAATTATACAGGTGAGACATTGAAGAAGCTGTGTTGTTTTCTAACTATGTCCTATTGCATCAAATTTTATTGCTCCCAGAAAAGCGTGGCAGGCAATGCGAAAATTCAAGGTCCCTTCTGCACAGGAGCAGCTCTAATGCTTGTTAAATTTCTGCAATGCAAAACCATTTTTGGATACCAGCACTTCCCCTATTTCTAAAACATTTTTATTTATTGAACTATATTAATTTCTGTTCTGTTGCTTGTTCTGCAGTATCTTAAAACTGACATTTTTCTTACCTTTTCCGGTCATAGCCAAATATTTCCCGAATATGTTTTGATATTTCTTCTTGGGGTTCCCCTTCATCTTCAATGAAGTCATCCATTTCAGAGTCATATTCATCATCATCATCATCATCTTCCATCTGTCTCTTGTAACTAACAGGTGGTCTTCCAAGACCTAAGTGACAGAGGAGTGAAAAAATCATGAATCAATAACATTAATTGAACATTAATTTAACAGTAACTCTCCTTGCTATACCTTGGGCACAGCCATTTTACAGCTCTGAGCTTCAAACGTGGAAAACTTCTGCCTCAAGTTAACTAGCAATTCTTGGAAAGTCAGTAAAAGGAAATACTTCCTCTAAGCTGTGCTACAGAAGATGACATATCAGTACCACACATGGCATTCTGAACAACCTAGCAGACAGAAGTCTATGCTCTTGCTCAGGCTTTCTTTAGGCACTTATTTGCACTTATTTCCATGCTGCTTGTTCCTGTTCAGAAACAAATTTTCAGAATTGCTTGCTTACTGGTAAGTTGAATTTGCCAAAACACATTATCAGTCACAGGTTTGATGTGTGGTTTTTATTTTCATGTACCACTTCAGGCATCTGTTATTTAAGACATTAGAAATTTTAAAGACTAGGTGTAATTAAGAGGTGTAGGAAATAAATCCTTCAATTCTCTTCCTTCTAACAGAATTTGTATACCAACATCCATCACAGGCTGCTTAGTTTTCTTTCATGTAATACTTCACACTCCAGACTTGTATTTCAAGGAATATGAGCATAGGTAAAAATAAATAAAAAGCTGCAAAGCAGAAAAAAGCATTCTACTGTTAAATGCACTCTTTACAAGGCAAACATGGTATTTTGTCCAAGTGTTCCTAATTGCACCTATAATTGTCAAAGACCCTCAGTGACCTCAGACATTTATAAAAATACAAAACAAATAACTAAGTGAAAAAAATTATTTGCTCTAGAACTTTATACCTTGTGGATGAAACACAGGCCTATGTCCTTGAAAAGATCTCATTCCATTTATCTGTCCATTGCTAGGTCTTGTGACAAGGTTTTTCGAAGAAATAGTTTCTGATACAACAGTACACTTCGGTTTTACAGTTGTACCCAAGCCACTGCCTGGTCGCCCAGGTCCTGTGCTCGGGCCAATGCCTGGCCTTCCTGGTCCTGTTCCCAAACTGCTGCCAGGTCGCTTGGCTCCTGTGCTTGGACCGATGCCTGGCCTTCCTGGTCCTGTTCCCAAGCTGCCGCCTGGTCGCCCAGGTCCAGTGCCTGGCCTGACTCCTGGCCTTCCTGGTCCCGTACCCGTGCTGCTGCCTGGTCGCCCAGGTCCTGCATTTGTGCTGATGCCTGGCCTTCCCGGTCCAGTCCCCAAGCTGCTGCCCGGTCGCCCAAGTCCCACGCTTGAGCTGCTGCCTGGTCGCCCAGGTCCCACGCTTGAGCTGCCAGCAGGTCTTCCAGCTCCCAGGCCTGAGCCACTGCCCTGTCGCCCAGGTCCTGGGCTTGAGCTGCTGCTCGGCCTTCCAGGTCCTGTGGCTGAGCCGCTGCCCAGTCGCCCAGGTCCTGCGCTTAAACTACTTCCTGGCCTTCCAGGTCCCACACCGGAACTGCTGCTTGATCGCCCAGGTCCTGCACTTGAACTGCCACCTGGATGTCCAGGTCCTCCTTTTCCCAAGCTGCTGCCTGATCGTTTTGCATTTGAGTTGATTCCATGCTGAAGGGCTGCAGCACTTCCCGATTTTGTATGGGAAGACTTTTTCAGGCCGGATTCTTTAGCAGATGGTAGCCTCTGAGCCCCATTGGCCACTGGTTTTGAGGGTGGCACATGAGAGCTTGAGCCAGACTTTCCAATACCATTGACAGGTAATTTACTATGACTGTTACCAGTAGAGCTTTTTAAGGAGCCATTTTGTGAGTTTTTTTCCATTTGATCAAATCTTGAGGAAGAAGATGACCGTGAGTGTTTTTCAGTCAATGCTGGTGCTTTGGATTTCTTATCAGTACCACTCATAGAAGATGACAGACTGCCTTTTGGTGTGGAATGTTTATCTGCTGAGCCTTTGTTAAGTTTTGCATTTACAGATTCTTTCTGAGAAGTCACTTTTTTTGAAGAACTGGATATCCCTGTATTCTTAATCTCCTTCTCACTTTTCTTATGCATTTCTACTCTTCTGTTTTTGCGTACCAAATACTCCCTCTCTCTCAATTCTTCTGCTGTTCTGGGTCTCTCTTCTACCTTTTTCACTGCTTTTATTTCCACTGGTTCGTATTGTTTTTTTTCAGCAAGCCTCAAGAGCTCTGCAAAGTTCAGAGGTGCTGGTGCGCTTTTGGGAGGTGCCTTTGGTTTCACTGCAACTTTGGATGGTTTCTCTTCATATTCTTCTTGTTCATGCTCAGATTCAGTCTGACTGTATTCGACTTGCTCAGTTTCATCTTCTGTTGCATACTCAGCCTCCGGGGCCTGAGCAACATTCTCACAAGTCCTCCTCTTTTTAGTCTTCTCTTCAACAGGAATGAAAAAAAACCATAAAAATTATCCTTTGTTCGTGAGGCCATAGCTCTTGCCTTTCTGTCATGTTTCAGTTCAATACGTCTAGCCAAGAGCTGCTCTTTCTTTCTTCTTTCTTCCAGTGCTGTAGGAGAAAACCAGGAGAAAGTTATGAAATAAAAAGTAGTGCTTTTGCTTCCTTCCAAGCCGATAAACCATTCTGGACAGTAATTTAAAGATATCTGGCTAAGGTCTGTTCAAAATAGACTAGAAAGTGATGAGAGGTCTGCCAACAGGACAAGCTAACCCACCTCAATCAGCTACTCTGATAAACAAAGGTGAACAATTAAGTCAAATGCTGCTATTGCAAAACCCGCTAAGGTGATTCAACTGAAGCAGCTCTCCAGAACACTATGCAAGCTAAGGAGAATTACTGTGTGAGGAGGTACAGGAATGATGGGATCTCTGCGTAATTGAAGGAGTTCTGAGACTGAGCAAGAGAATTTTGACACCGTACAGAATTTACTATCAGATGTTTAATGGAAGGGGGGGATAAGAATTGGAAAATAGGTTGAGTGTGTGTGTGTAGAGGGCTGCAGGGAGATAGAAGCAGCGAGCCACAGAAAAGCAAGCTGTTGGTCGCTACATTTGTCTGATAGAGCCCTGTTCCCCATCTCCACAGTCTGTCCTATATTCTTACTGAACTGTTTTTAGCTATTTCCTGCATAAGTACACTCTTTATCTTGAGTATATGTGTGATCTACTGACAAAATTCAGGCTGAACTAGCTGCTGAATAGGATGAGAGGTCTGAACACCAGATACTGGAGAGATCAAGGGAGTGGGGGCCAAATACCAGAAAGACTCAGGAAACGCATCAATTCCTAGAAAATGGATTGGGCCACTCATGCTTTGGGTGCCCGTAAAGGTACCATCCCCTGCCTATGTTATTCTATTGGCAAGGCAAGGGCCGTGAATGTGCAGGCACGCCTATGTGAAATTCATGTTCAGTCTTGCTTCCGGCTGGACCTAGCAACAGGAATAAGGAGCAGGTTCATGACTGCCCCAGGAGAGAAGAAACACCCTGGGACATCCAGTCCATCAGATTTGGTTACCTCCAACAAAATATTAACATCAGAAGCAATGCAGTATTAGTTTATTCTATGGATTATTTAAAGAAAATAGAATACAGTGAAAAAATTGTGGCTCAAACAAAGCCTCTGCCATACAGATTTAAAATTCAGACTGTATCGATACACTAGATTAAGATACAACAGGAACTCTTAGTATTTTTCCCCCCACAGATGAAGTTTTTCAAAGTTAAGTTACCAAAAGTCCAGATGGTTTCTTGCAATATCTCTTCACCTTAACTACTTCTCGATCTCCAACAGTAAATGCTAGTTCAGCTCATTAATATTTAATTCCTTAAGAATGCAGGCAAACATCCCTAGTCTTTACTTAGTCCTTGCTTTCCCTCAGCATCAGTTATATGCATAAATTCCAGAAACAGATGTGTAGTTGTATTTGCAAGACCTTTGAATAAGGTGACAAAGTCTCAAAGAGTCAAAGTCTCCCATAGAAAATATTTTGGACTATTACCTTTTTTTCTTTTTTCTTCTTCTTGCCGTCTGAGAAACTTGTACTGCTGCAGACTCTACACCCTTGACTTTTGGAACCTTTTTGGGAGGACCAACAGCCAAACTGTACCTTTTCTGCAAAGAACAAAGAAATATGTCAGAAAAGTTAAGAAATGTAAAAATTTTTTTTAAAAAATCTTTTTTAAAACTGAGGAGTTGCATAACAGTCATGTACTTGACTTTAAGCATAGAGATGGTACAGAATAAACAGACAATGAATTCTCACTGAAGCTGAGAGTTGTGATGATATACTTGACTCCCAGCCATACTTTGGTTCAGCCT
>NW_009609060.1:20128-29531 GCF_000690535.1 Cariama cristata
AACCTGTGAGCTAGAAAGCCCCTGGCTCACATACAAGGGAGTGAAGTTGTCTTGAAAAATATTTTGAAAAGTGGTTTCAAAACCCAAAAGTGCAAGACAACCAAAGTACAGAACAAGATACCAAAGCTAAAACAAAGACATCTATCTTTATATTATTGACTAGCAGCCAACCACTGCACCCTATAAACATTACCACCAGGATGGGCCCAATTTGAGCTCTCCCTGAACTGCAGCTGGACTGCCTGCCAGGTGATTGCCCTTGAGCAGGGACAGCTCTCAAGGTTAGAGAGGCCTTACCTGAGACTAAGATCCTTTCTTACCCAAGGCAGAGAGAATCGAGAGAACTCTTACCCACAAGGGATCCTTGGAAAGTGACTGATGGCATGCTGAATTAATATTATGAAACATTACTAATACATGTAGCTACTCAATATTATTATAAACACTGTATGGATCATTCCATTAGACAAACTGTTGACCAAGTCTGAGACTAAGATTGGATCCAGCCAAACCTAGGCTCCAAAATTTTAGAAAGCAAGGGGGTCCACTCTGAACCTCGTGACTCAACGGGAGGGTCCTCCTTACTCTTTGCATCTCTGGTCTCTGTGTGAATCATTCCAACTCAATTCAAACTCAATTTCCCTTTGTATGTTTCTTCCACATACTAATTAATAAGGTGAACCTTGCCATCAAACTTATTGAACCTTGTCAAACCACTGTTAAACTTCGTTAAATTCCATCAAACTTATTGAACTCTGTCAATTTATTATTTTACCTCAATAAAATCTATTGCTGCTTCTCTCTTTTGAGTGAGGTGCCATTCCACCCACCTGTGACAAGAGTGCACTCAGCTTTCCAAAGGAATGAACAGGAAACCAGAAGACAGGTAGGGGAACCAAGAGAAACAAGTGAAATGCACTAGACTGAGAAGGAATGCAACAGTTGTGTCAGTAATGGAATTAAAATCTTTCAATTCAGTTTTAGTCTTCGACCAAGCAGGAAACAAAAGCCGAGTACAGCCCAAGCTGCCAGTCTGTTCAATTCCAGACTGCAGGTTCACAGGTCCATTAAGGCTTCCAGCTTTTTTGCGGACACTCATTTCCGTTTAAGGTCAACTTATTCAGCAAAAATAGACTCAAAAATTGCAATTACTCCAAAAGTAAGCTGGAACTGATTTCACCAGCATAATTAGTAGGTGGACCTAAACCCAGTGATACTGATTTTAGTTCCTGCTCCAGTGATCTTAAAACAGAAGACTCTTGTGCATCAAGGAGCTAGTGATCTGCACACCAGTTGACCTGAATAGGTATAGGCCCACGCTCTACTATACTGATGACCTGAGACCACTGGACGAATGCAGCAGACTAATTGTGACAGAATATGCAGCCTCCACATGGCACCTGGCAATTACACGATTTGCATGTGATGTAATTTGCCTGGAGAAGGCTCCAGGAAGACCTCATTGCGGCCTTTCAATACTCAAAGTAGGTTTATAAGAAAGATGGGGACAGACTTTTTAGTAGGCCCTGTGGTGACAGGACAAGGGGTAACGGTTTTAAACTAAAAGAGGGTAGATTCAGACTAGGTACAAGGAAGAAATGTTTTGCGATGAGGGTGGTGAAACACTGGAAGAGGTTGCCCAGAGAGGTGGTAGATGCCCCATCCCTGGGAACATTCGAAGTCAGGCTGGACAGGGCTCTGAGCAACCTGATGTAGTTGAAGATGTCCCTGCTCACTGCAGAGGGGAGTTGGACTAGATGGCCTTTAAAGGGCCCGGCCCTTGCAAACCAAACTATGATTCTATGTCTCATATCTTGAAGTGAAGCAGCATGTTTTCATATAAACATCCTTGTGCTTGGCAGAGGAAATGATAAACAGAGTGCTTACTTCCAAGAACATCCTATAAAAGCTCTAAAGACTACAATGCTGGTGATCCCCACCACAGACAGGATTTGCACAGCTTGCCATGCCCCGATGTCTGGACAGCGCTGTACAACTCAGGGTTCCAGCAGCTGAACAGATGTAAAGTTATGTATGTCATCCGCTATTTTCCTTCTCCTATTATATCCAGTAAATGTTATTTTAATCAATACGTTAAGAGTCTGAGTGCCTTTCTTACTGGGATCTAAAATGAACACTTGCACTAGTGTGCTACACCTGTTCAGGTACTACTTTTCATAAATGTATCAATTATCAGATTGGGCTTTAGAATGATAAAATGGAAAGAAACAAAGACTTTAACTTCTTCCCACAAACAGACTACAGAAGAAAACCAAATCAGTAAGACAGACACTTGCAAAGATAAATACAATAGAAGTCAATTAAACACAGAAGCAGATAGAAAGCAGAAGAATACACTTAGGGGAAAAACAAAACCTCTTAGAAGTTTGAGGGTTTTTTGGATTTCAATAGTAAGCCAATAGATTATAACCTAAATCAAGATCTTCCACATGAAAAGTTAAGATCCTCACCAAATGAAAGGGTTGTGAAATATGGTCCCAAATAAAAACAATATCACTAATAAAAAAGCCACATAAGTCAGTATTCCCATAAATATCTTCCTATTCTCATATAACCTTATAAAACTTAACTAAAAAAATTAAAAGTATCTGATAAAGATACCTACATCCAAATGTTTTCAAAGCAATAATCAGGCAAGCTAGTAGCATAACTCCCTAGAGATCTCAGTATCACCTAATGGAATCCTTCATTCTAATTTCTGATTCATCAAACAGCAGCATATGAATGGATCCTTGGATTGCTTTAATTACTAACTTGCAAACCCATACATTATCTTGCATATACATGCAATAAGAAGCAAGGTTCAGAGACTCATTTCTAAAATATAGCCAAAACTGGCTCCAAGAAGGGCAGCTACAATACCAGCTATTTGTAGTCACCTTTAGTAATTTCTGAAATGACTAAAACAAAATGACAAAGATACACCATCCACATACATCACAGCAGTAAAACTTGACATGTTGCCTCATCACATTAAAGACCTACTACAGTCAAGTTCATTCACTGAGATTCAGTAGAGAGTGAGAGTTTACCACAATATCAGAACTGATCTTGTAAATTCTTACCACTTGCAGGAGCTCCAATTCTGAACAGTTTTTGGTACTTACACTTGAAATCATTAAAATTTACCATCATAGCTAGGACTATTTAAAGGTTAAGATGACAGCTGGAGCAGGGTCCCTGTCTTCTGGGAAGCCAAGAACCTTCCCTCCCCAACTTCTGTTGTTTACACCAAAAGTATTCCAAGACCTAACTGATCAGGAGATCCAAACCATGATGCAGTACTGCCTCTCAATTTTTGCTCAAATGTAGCCCATGATTTGGTGGCCCAAAGTAATCTGGTATGCTCCATCTGAATCGGAACAGATAGAGAGGCAAAGCAATCCATGTGTTCTCAGTGAAAATCCTTTCAGGAAAAGGTTAAAGCAAATTAGTACCTTCAAAACAATTTGAGGTACTCGGTAGTACACTCGTCTTTAAGATAATTTACACAGATGTTATACTAAGTTAAACATGTCATGTTTTGCCATTGGTAACCTAACTTGGTAAAGCTTGGTTTAATTATTCAATTTCCATAGTTTTAAAAAACAGAGAAAACAGAGGATTTTCAAAAGAGAGGATACGGTTGGACTCAATCTTAAGGGTCTTTTCCAACCTAAATGGATCTATGATTCTGGAAGAGTTTTGGACTTAAGGGGCACCCTTGAAAACTGCTAAACAGCAGGGACAAATGTAGATTGGTCTATCCTGTTAGGAAGCCTTAGAGAGAATTAAAGTGATGGGGAAGCACTTTTCAGGCTTTGTTTTGCTGCACTGCAACCAACAGTCCTATCCAGGAGCAGGTTTGTAAAGCGGGTTGGCAGACATGCAGTTTTCTCTCTGCCACTAATATGGCAAATTGTGCAAAATTCAAGATTTAACAGTCTTCCTATCAGTAGCATTTCTTGATATTGACTAACCACTGAAAACATAGCTAAACGATTCATAAATGAATACTGATTTTCTGTACTGTGAATCACTACTATTGTTGGTAAGTTTTGTTCACCTTCATTTAGAAATAGCATAAAATAACCAGCTTAAAGTGTAGACTTTTTAAAAGCACTGAACCATGCACATGTTCCCCAAGCACCAATGAAGTGTTTTACATACAGTGCAAATGAACATGCATCAGATTCCAGGTAAACCAGACAAAATAAGCCAGAGCATGTCACTACAGCATCATCCAGCAGCAGCTGTGCTCTGCTGGCTTATAGCTATTGCAAAGTTGGTTAAATCAACAGAGAAACAGAACTGTTTAGCCTTTAGGAGAGAGCAGGTCAAACTGTTCCCAGAACACTGCACTACTCAGGTTGTGAACACTGATTATCTCTCTGGGCAGCACGGAGTGACAGCTCTAACCAAGTACTGCTGAGACACAAAGTGGGCACCGCTTTGCCCAAAGGAAAAAGCAAAGGCTGTGGAAGTGCCTTTCTTCAACAGTGTACCCTCAAAAAATAACAAGTCTCTTCCTACCAGTGAGTAGTATTTCTTCTGAGGTTTCTAATTTTTTACCCTAACCTCTGTAAATCTCACCACACCTACCTACCCAATAAGTGGCTCGCCCTGAATCTGACTAATGGCACTTTAAGACTATGGTGGAAAGCCCATTACAGTGCAAAATCTTATTTGTTTTCCACTTACAGCCAGAATAAACTGTTTCAGCAGGCTATCTAGCATATGAAGTTACATGACTGACAAAGCAGCAGATTTTTCTCTGCAAAGTATACCACAAAACAAAAAGATGAATTAAAAAAAGATTGGTATTAATATGGTAAATAAAAAACCCCATCAGTCTGTAAGTGCCTAGACACTGACAAACATGCACACTGACTTGTGAGAGATATATATTAGATATAGTTTATATACATATAAGACATCTACCCCTTAAATGCAGCGTGCCAGTGTCTAGAAGTCAGCCTTGGCCCACAGGCAAGCTCCAGGTCACAAGTTTAACTCTAAACTGCAACTGAGGTTTTGCTCTTAAATTACTGACTTTCTTTGGAACACAGCACACGATCCCGATACAGATGCAGCTGTTTTGATGTCAGCATTCAAGTGCCAAACCTTGGACCGTAAAACAGATTTATAAAATAACTGTAAACTTTGTGGCATCCAAAGGAAGCCCCAAAAGGCCTGGACCAAATAGTAGGCCCAGACACAAGCAATAGAAGTAGTATTGCCTTTAATGACAATCAGTACTTACACAGACAGCAATGCAAGATGCGAGTGATCAATTCTGCCAAACCTGACTCAAGCAGAGCACCTGTGGAGCTCATCATTTTTGCTCTGGGCTTGCACACGCAATGTAAAGACAATTCCACTCATGCTATCCAGCATAGGCAACTTGCAGAGGTTCTCACAGGGTGGGTTTTTTTTGTTTGTTCGTTTTTCACTAGCAAGTTGCTACCCCTGTACGATGTTACAACACTTTTCCTGTTCTTCCTTACCATTCATTAAGACCTGTAGCCTTCTCCAACGGGAAGTCCCTGTTGCCCCCTAAATATTCTTCAAGGTATAAAACTTTCAGATAACAAAACTAACGGTTCATTCACTCAGTTAAGCCACACACACATCCTTGTTTGTGTCACTCCCCTCGCAATCCCCTCATATCAGTTCCTCAAAAGGCAGCTTTCCAAATTGTAGGCAGTGATAAGTGCCTGGGGCCCCTGCTGTCACCCTGTGCTGGTACTGCCAAGGCCCCTGCTACAGCCTTACCTGTCTGCTCTGCGGACACTGTACAGGGGCTACCAGCAGCCCACTCTGCAGTTAAGGCTTTCTTAGAATATGTGCACAGAATGTCTTCTCAACTACTGTTCTCAATACCTAGTTATGACAACGGAAATCGCAGTTACCAAGCATGCTTAAATTTGTTTGATTCTCTTCAGGTTCTAGTAACCCCTAGCGAGAGAAAGGCTTTACTGATAAGAGTATTTTAACTATCAGCTCATACTGCTCTCATCTCCTAGAACGAATTTAACAGGGTCACACATTTGACTCCTAAAAATGCAAAAATAATTTTCTTAAGATTTTGCAACTGCTGTCACAACACCCAAGCTGAACCATCAGCTGAAAAAATGCAAAGATTTCTTCTGTTAAATGTTGCTCTCCACACAGTAAAAAAAATAAATTAAAAAGCATACTTTGCACTTTCCTTCTGTAGTGGTATCATGGTCCCCATTTTCATCTGCTTATGCAAAAAGAGAGACCAGAAATAGGAAAAGTTTAAAGTTTTACACATTTTAGTCAGTGTTTGCAAGCACCTGGAACTTCACTATCAAGTTCAGTCAAGTTGAGAGTAAAAGCCCCCCTCACCCCTTGCCAACTTTTTACATTGTGTATCTCACAGTTCTCTTCCTGTGGATGCTGATGTAACACAAAGCACTTCTAGGCCCTGTTTTGAGACCTGTTTTAACCACATAATAAATGCATGCACACCAATCGAATAGGAGTCTGATTCTACGACAGCAATCTGTACTTCACAGCCTTTCTCCATATTTCTCTTGCAGGGCTTCTCTTGCCTATGGGCAAACATTCAATAGTTTGTAGATGACCATTTCTTGGGCAGGCTCAGTAACACACAGGGTCCTCTGAGCAAACTCTGGGATTTTGCTACTGTTGTACTTCACAAATGCTTCATTTCTGGCAGCTCTGTGAAGAGCTGACGTGGATGACAAGCTGTTTCAGTTTTGCATCACCTCTTTGTGGTTAAATGCTACTCTGGATCACATTTTTTTAAGTTCTGTATACCAAAAATTCATCCTCAGTTAAAAGGAGTAGGGAGCTATGAGATAATTTCTAATGAATTATTAATGACCATAGAAACAAGGTGAAATAAAAGAACTACTGTTTCAACTATGCTCAGTATTTTAAAAAGATATCTGCAATGCAATTTCATACTTTTAAGTATATCTTCCATACAAACATCTCAAAGTGCTTCACTACATCCATTATGTCACATAAAACTTCCAGCATAACAGAGTATACCAATTTCACCAAAAAGAAAAGAGTGACATTGAAGTATTTAAATCTTACTGAAATCCACATTAAATCTCATAACCGGTATCACGTCTGATCAAAGCAAGATCACATTGGAAACCTAATGAACTGCTAATATGAACACATGTAACAAGATACATACACACAATACTGAAGCCCCTATGGAACATTATGTGAGGAAAAACTGAGGCTCTTTTCAGGACCTGCTATGAAGATTATTGGCAACTCATCATTAACAGTTTATACACTAGTTCATATATGTACCATTTTATTTAGAAACAAAACCTGATGCAACTAATAGGGCAGTGAAAGGCTGATTTCAGCAATGTTCCTTTTGAATCTGGATTTCCACAGGGAGATGAACAAGCAGATCTGTTTTACAGAGGGACATGATGCAATACCTGTTTTATGCAGGTCCCTCTTTTATGACACAAGACCATATTATTTCTTAGAGTTTTTCTACAGTCTGGTTTTGAGATGATATATACTACTTGTGCATGTTACTCTTTTTCATTACAATAAGCATGGAGTATTTAGTTTAGTGCACTGTAAAGTTTAAAATAAACTTCTCAAAGGGAAATTCAGGGGATATGCTGATTAATGCAGGAACTAACATTTCTGGAAACGTGTTAACTTTACATACCAGTAAATTTTGTAATTACTCTGTATGGTATTTTTAATAAAAATATTTAAGATTAATTCTATTCTTCTGACATGAACATATTTTATGTACTAGCTTTAATCCAGTGAAGTCACTTTGACATCCATCAATCAGAAAACCTCCATAGGCCCTCTTTTGAAGCCTAACAGCTGCAGCTCCACTTTTGCTCAGAAGAGACTAAGGCCAGCTTTACAGTTAAAAGCTGCGCCATTAACATGCTAGAACAGCAGGAAACCAAACTGCTTCAGCTATGGGTTGAATTGCGCTCTCACTCCATGAGTTAATCAGGTAAGCAAATCCTAGCCCTGCCTTTTCAGAAAAGGGTAAGAAAACTCTCATCCATTGCACAAGTAGGATTGCCTCCCTTCACCATCACATCTGCAATAGAGAACATGGCAGATTTTTCATCAGTTCATCATCATGGTTTATAACTGAACAAAAACAGTGGTATAGTACATTAAAGCTGCATGAGAAAAGTAAGAAGGTAAGAAGAAGTTTTGAACATCTAAAGAACTACAATCATCTGGCGACAATTTAGTGGAACAGCTTGTTCTAAGGGTTATATAACAGGCATTTAAATATCTTAAAGTATTTATATATTTGATATTTTCATATTTATGTTACAAACCAGAGCACGTAGTCAGAGACAAACTAAGTCAGGCTAAATATTAAAGACTACATTTTATAAGATTTTTAAAACACGATGGAATCTGACAATTACATGTATCTACCATATGGTCAGTCCATATTATCAACTCGTCACAATATTAGTGAACAATTACCAAAGTTTTATCAGTGAAATAGAGAGTGAGATGCTCTCAATTCTACAGTGTCTCCATTTCAGCAGTGTCAGAACTAAAGAGTATGCTTTTTCTGTTTTTCCTGGAGCTTATGCTAAAAGCAACTACGCCTCTCATTTACACAGGTTTAAGCAAACTAATCATAGAAACACAGAACTCTGGCACATGGTTAAAGGACAGAAAAAGTGAATCCCTAGCTAGTGGCTACCAAAGAGAAAATATTTTTTATCCAAATAAGCACACATGACTTATAATTTGAGTCCTCCCAAAGGAATGAAACCCAGTATACTAATGTACCAAAAGGCCACAGGCCCTTCCTACTGCCAGACTTCATTCAGCCAAGTAAGTGGGTTATTTTGTACTGAATCAACATCAAACGGATAGCTTGAGTTAAAATACAAACTGCTGAAATACAGACTTGAGGATAAGATGCGTAATAAACCAAATGCCTTTCACCAATCATGCCCATATAGTTGTTGAAGGCTATTCCTTAGCAATGGATACAAAAGTATTAGACAACGCAGCACACTGATCCCAAACTTGTCATTCTTTGTCTCCGACCCCCATTTGAGACGTGGCAGATTTCTGTTTTCAGAGCAAACAAAAGGAGTTACCCGACTTTTAAGCACAACCACTGCCTTCTCCTGCACCACCGTTTTTGCTCTCAGGATCTCGGTACTGACAGCGACCAGAAGGCACAAACCCCGGCTGCCCCCCCCGCCCCAGCTCCAAGCGTGCCGAGACCTGTTGACAGAAGGAGCCCCGCTTCGCCCCCCTGCACACAGGCGCTTCTCCAGCCCCGAAAAGCCAGCACCTCCGGACGGCGAGGCGAAAGGCCCGGCCCCGGGCAGGCTCCTCGAGTGCCAGCCAGGCCCGTAAACCGGCT
>NW_009609061.1:0-27414 GCF_000690535.1 Cariama cristata
TATAATATTTAAAGTATATAAAATAAAATTCTAGATCACTACCATCTTCAGACACAAATAAAGGATCCAGAATGGAAAACACTCATGGACATGAATATCTGTTCTCTCAGAAGACTTCATGCATGTACAGTTTCTCATAGAAAAAATTCATGGAAAATTCATTTTGCTCTGCAAAACCTCAGAGGCCTTCAAGTTGAAAAGACGAAAGAATAATAATTTTACTTCTCAATTAAGTCAGAGATAAAAGTAGATTGAATTCACTGTTTTTTAAAACAAAACATTAGGATAGAACTCTGGAAACCTGCTCAAGCCATTGGATTGTTGTAGCATGGGAAGTATATATTAAAATAAAGAATAATTGAGATTGAGAGAAACAAGTTAAATTCTAAGGGTATAGATGGTATTTCTAGATTTTTTTTTAATAATCTCTAAAGAGTTTTTAAACCTGCAAAATAGAGAAATAGCATTATTTGAAAGACCTTGTGGAGGTTTAACATTTTCAAATATACAATTCACAATTCTATTTCAGTTTATTGTTCAATTCTCAGTAATTATTTATGGTAATTATTGCAGTTGGGAATTCAGATGGTGGACCTTATTGGATTTATTTCTATAAAAAAAGATTAATCTGAAAACTAAAGATGATTTTAAAAGAAACTTCAGTACATTTTGTTGGACACATTGGAGTTTCCAATACTGATAATAAAATACTTCCTAATGAAAACTGAAGTATTACACATCTACGAAGCCTTCCAGTTTCAACAAAACAACAGCTGCTGACAGAAAAATGTTTTGCGGAACACTCCTGAGAAGTAAAGCTTGCCTTCTAATGAGAACAGCTGCTCTTTCTCACATGTCATCTCTATTATATAGAAGGTATCTAAAAATACTCTCTTCAATTCACCATAAATTCTTCTGTCAGGACACCTATAGAAAATAAGCACACAGAAGTATAAAGCTTTAAGTGTATACTTTGGGGGACTGAATGCATTTTTGTATAAAGTGTAAAACTCTAGGGGACTAAATGCAGCTAATTTTGCTGGTCCACAGTGACTGGCAAGATCCATACAGCAGGGCAAGATTACCACTGGTCTCCTACTTTTTTCTGTCCTTGTACATCAACTTATTTTCAAATGTGTTCATACAATTAACTTCAATCGGTTTTCTTTCTCTCCTTCCCCAAACACAAAATGCAGACCGTTTCCTGACTCAAGTCCCATGCCCTAACTTATGTTATTTTTTATCGTTTGCCATTGGTATCCAGTTAATTTACACCAACAACAAAGAACACAGTAGTTATAGCACAAACAAGTGACTAGAGAAGCCTCATTATTCACTAACAGGAAATACAAGACTTATTGTGGGTACTGTTATGGTTTAACCTCAGCCGGTAACTAAGCACCATGCAGCCACTTGCTCACGAGAACTGAGAAAAAGGTGAAACCCATGGGTTGAGATAAGAACAGTTTAATATCTGAAATAAAATAAAATATAGTAATTAGTAAAGGGAGATAACAAAAGGAGAGAGAAATAAAATCCAAGACAGACAAGTGATGCACAATACCATTTCTCACCACCCACTGACCGATGCCCAGCCCATCTCCGAGCAGTGATCGGCCTCTCCTGGCCAACTCCCCCAGTTTCTATACTGGCCATGCCATTCTATGGTATGAATATCCCTTGGGCTGGTTGGGGTCAGCTCTCCTGGCCGTGCTCCCTCCCAGCGCGTTGTGCCCCTCCTCACTGGCAGAGCATGGGGAACAGAGAAGTCCTTGACTTGGGGTAAGCTTTACTTAGCAGCAACTAAAACATCAGTGTGGTATCAACATTATTCCCATATTAAATCCAAAACAAAGCACTGTACCAGCTACTAGGAAGAAAATTAACTCTATCCCAGCCAAAATTAGGATAGTACACAAATAAATTGCTACCGCCTGATTTTGACAAAGGGACTACAATAGAGACCAATAAACAGAATATAACAGTGGAGTCTGAAATTCAACATATTTCTTCTCAAACGAAGCTATTAACAACAACCTAGAGGCTCATTAGGGAATTCCTTTCCTTTAGCCTCTCTTTGTAGGCCTCATTAAAGGAATCACCCATTATTTTGTGTGTGTTTGCCACCGGAACTTTTATTTTCTTTTTTTCTCTGAGCACAGGCTTAGATTTTTTTTTTTAAACAGCTATTGATTCCTCCCCCCTAAACTCAAATTATTTCCACTACCCCTGTGCATGCCTCCATAGTGCCCAGAGACCCATGCCATGGACCAGAATCCCAATGGGTTAACTGTCGCCATTTCTTTGTTTTGATCTTAACCTCAAACTAACATTCTGAAAATAATTTTTTACTAAGCTGGCCCAGAACTCTGCCTGCCGCTAGGCATTTACTTCCACAGTTAGTTGCCACTATGAGGCTAGGACATTATCCTCGCTCTACATTAGGTCTCCTCCCCATCAGAGCTGAGGGTAGAGCTGCCATTTTGCACAAGTCACATAGCCAGGACACAGGCAATGCTCCCCCTGATTATACTGCTTCACTAGGGGCAAAGACAAGGAGTATGTAACACAGAGCATTGCTGAACATCCTGAATGTTAAAAGCATTATTTGCATAACACTCGGCGTTCCTGCAGGTTTAAGGCCTAATAAATCTCCAAAAGAAGTTAAAAGCAAAACTCTTCCAAAAAGCTCAGACCACTGGTGCTCAGGATCTCAATGTCATAAGCTGCTATACAACAACTTCTAAGAAGATAAACAGAATCAGTTTTAATCCAAATGCTACTTGCATCACTCTTGTGCAAGTCCAGAATAACTCCATTTATTTGATGGCGTTATTCCCGTTCAATAGTGTGAACCAAGGCAGTATCTGAATAATTTGTGTATTGCTCAATTAAATTGTATCACCAAAACAATTTTTATGACAATTTCTTGTCTACGAGGATTTTATTTCCTCATAGTATTGCTTCTGTCCTTTCTTCCAAACTCCTGTCTCATTTATTTTTTAATCCAACAATGTTTAAACCACATTTTCTATTTCTCAGAAGTTTCCAATTAGTTCTTCCTTTCTCAGCCCAAATTATTTTTATTTGAACTTCATTCAGTTGGTAGTGTTTGCTTTTCAATGTGTGTATGGTCTTTTTTATGATTTTCCACTTTTCACTCACCTGCTACAATTTTCTTGCTAAGTAGTTTAAAGTTATTATTTTCAGAAGTGTCTAGAAACTTTTGAGCCCTTCAGCGTGTTCTAATGGGATATCACTTTTGTCTCAGTTGTATTCCTGATGGCCAGGATACTAAGCCAGAAATTGCTGCAAATGGCTCCTGCTAGTCTTGCTTAAATCAAACACGCAAGATGTATGTAAGACAATTTGGAGAAATCAATGAAAAATATCTATCCTCTATTTGCATTTGTGTTATACAAAAGCACCTAAAAGAGGTCAGATATTTATTACTCTGGGCAAAGGTAATTGCTGCAGCCTCCGGCTATGTGATTCAGAAATAAAGTGATTTAGGTTATAAAAGCTCCATTCAAAGTATCAAGATGTCGCACACAGTTCAACATGTCACTTCAACAATTTCAGCATTTTGCAACCTGATTCTTCTTTACAAGTCTACCCTTGTAGGTGACTGAAAGGACGACAATGCAATATGAATATTTTCCTTGCAGCAGCTGCCAAGCAAGCCTAACAACATTGTCCAGAAAGCTTAACTATTGAAAGCAATCTACAAGGCATCACAATACAAAGCATCTTGAATAACTGTAGATTAAAGTCAGACACTATTGCACTTCACTACAGTCTTCTCTTTTCTTGAAACATGTTATAAATAAATAAAAGTAAGCATGAAGTAAATTTGCTGTTTTCACTGTCAGAAGTGCAATGAAGACAACAGGTTTTCTCAGATAAAACATATTAGCATGTAAATTAGAGCAAAAAACATGATCACAAAGTAGTTAAAAGCAAGTAAAAACATGGAAAGCACAGTATTTACCAGTGCTAGAGATGTCTGTTTATCTTCAAAATCACTGGTTGAAAATTGTAGCTGTAAGTATTTGCTGAAAATGCTTATTTATTCAGTAGCATGAACTACAAGTTGCATGAACTTCTATTTCCCAGGGTACTGTATTGCTTCCACTTTTAACAGGAAAATTATCGCTACCTCCATAATCATCTGCTTCCTCGTAAATCAGATACCTAGTCCTCAAGAAATCAGATATTTTCTAATAGATCAGGTCCAAAGCTTATCAATTAGCTTTTTGTAAGAAATCCTGGTCTTACTGCAATACAAATTTGACCAAAGAGAACAAAACATAGATTATTAAAAATGGTGTGTGGAACCAACAAACATATCTTTGCCTATGGCCATCTTAAAAAAATCAAACCAAACCAAAACCCCACAAGCATTATGAGGCCCATAAATCTCTTTCCCCATACGTGACTTGTCCAATCTGTCTACTATCAAGTCTTTAAGCCCTACCATCCTCCAGACTGTACCAAGCATTGTCCAAGCTGATGTACCTCAAAGCTATGCCAAGGAGAAGATGAAGAGTTAAGCAGTAGAGCCTATTGTGGGATTGCACCTGGCTCTATATGGTGGACCGGTTTTATTGTAAGTGATGTAGATTCTGCAGACGTCAAAAATCCCCTTTCCTCTGGTATTAGCACCTGAACAATGACAACTACTTCATCAGACAGAAAGACCCTCTTGTAGAAGGAGAAAGCTTGGCTCTCTGTCCTCCATTGCTAAAGACGCAAACAGGGATCATCAATAGGCCACAAGGGAAGGGATAGTTATGAGGAGTTGGACTCCACCTCCCTCTCTTTTATCTTTAAAGGTCCCTTCCAACCCAAACTATTCTACGACTCTAGCTCCAGTTTTTCTTGATGTTATTGTGGTGAAGGGAGAAGTGACTGACACTCCCTACATTCCTCTTCTAGCAGCAGATTAAGCACTTTTGCTGTGCCATCAAGGCTACATACAATGAAACCCATAGATTTTAATGATATTTAACCGTGATTTTTCCTCTCTAAATAAATTTGGCAAATGTATGGATGTTTTCTGTTAGCTTGCTTTTTATTTTTGTTTTTGTTTTTTTTGCTGGTCTCTCACTGTTACCATGCAGGTCTAGGTTTCAGATGAACACAATACAGAGCAAAAGTATTAAACGCTCATCTTTTCAATGACAGATGATAGCAAAGAATCTGTAAGCCATTTCTTGGAGCAAAGCAAGAACAAAAGATTTCATTAGCCAGAAGGAAAGGAGATCACAGGGCACTGGTGAGAATACCTCTTATGTGTGTCCTCATTTCCTCCTGAGAAAAGTCTAGATATTTTAGGTCAAACTGATGGTGGCTGAACCTGAGTACTGTTCTGCAGCAGTACTTGCAAGTTTGTGGGGTTTTTGTTTGGTGGTTTGGTTTTTTTTTTGCTAAGGGGAGTAAGGGGGAAATACAATAGCTGTTAGAATTAAGAGCTAAAAGCCAGTCTACCATGTCCGTTCTTCTGCATGCCAATGCACTTTGATATGGGATACTGCCCTGCTACAATCCAAGTAGGGAAAGAGAGATCTTAACAACTGATAAGAATTCACAGAAAATTAAAATAACCCACAACACCAACAACAGCCAAACACGTATTATTTTAGATGGTTATTCAAAGAATGATATCTCAGATCCTGCTCTAGGAAGATCTAGAGTTCAGCCCTTGAGAAAGACCATTTCAGTGGGTTTAGATGCCTTAGCAGTTAGCCACAGGGTCTGACTCATAAAAAGGAAAACCATTTGGACTACATGAAGACTACTAAACACCATAGCGGGCAAGCAGTCAATGCTTTTCCTGACGATAAGCACGGATACTAACAGTTCTACACAGACTGCAAATCATCTTATGTCTGCGCAGCACCTCTACAAAACATGCTAGTGTACCCTAAAGAAGTGATTTTTAAATGTTAGTTTCCATTTCTAGATCTTCTGAATGGGAAGTATTATCATAATCCTAACATTCCAAAGATTTACCTGACTTCAGATGTAACCTGTTCCATGGACATCAAAGGGACTCTTCAAAGACAGAGCAGCTTCCCTATGCAGAGCAGCTTGCAAGCTTTGTGCTTTGGGTCTTGAACATCAAATTAAATGGAAGCCAGAACTACAGGTACTCCCAAATTAAACCACTTTTATATACACCTGACTAATTTTAGTTCTGAAATTCATAGTTCTTCAGAAATTTAGTACTTATTACCATTTTGGCATTCAGGCCATTTAGCTAATGCCAGTATCTTCCCCAACTGTTTGGACATGGGAACATGCACATGTGTATTCAAGAACAAGCTACTTCTCTTAACTTCCCTGCTTCCCCTTCTTTTTTATTTTTAAATAAAACAAGACTGTCAGGTTGTATCATGTTTTGCTTTAAAAGTCCGTGTAGCTAACACGTTTTGCTTGTTTTAAGATGGATTGTATTCTGAACTCCATTTTACCAAACCAAAAGTAGTACTGGAATAACAAATTGGTAAGCAGTATTATAGAACAGTAATTTACAGAATCTCTAAATTTAGAGCATCGCTTTCTGCTTCTGTTTGAAGCTGCTCAGAGAGAACACGTTTGTTTTCTCACCCTTCTCCCTGTATCCTTCTCTTCTCCATGTTTTCTTAACTCCTACCAGTCCAAATGGAAACCACATAGCACAGTTAGGTATTGTGTCAATAGCATGCTCCCTTAAAAGTAACACATCTCACACTCCACCTGCCATACAACAAAGTGGATTTAGAATGCTACAGTTTTGTGTCTAACCTGATGCAAGATTTAAGCTGAAATCAAACAAGTATGGACCTTGCCCTCTGGTCAACATTTTTGCCACACTGGTATTTCCACAGAGTTTATGTTTTAATTTTCTTACATTTTCCCATTAAACTCCCTTTTGTGAAAGAATTCCAGACTATCTTTAACTTGCAATGCTCTACGGCCATGTAGTAAATACATAGTGATCTGAGCATATATTCCATATAAATGTATGAATAAATGATGAACAAAATTGTCCTGTGAAAAATGCCAGCCAAGCATACTGCATACAGTGATCGCTTCCGTGCCTGCTGCTGCCTGGTCTTCCACGGGGACACAAAGGAGAGAGTCCGGCGCATGGGTCGTGCACAGCATACTGTCAAGCCAGCAGCAACCAGAGGAACACGTTACAGTGAAAGAGATGCTGTCACTTCTCATTGCCAAAGCAGGAAGTAGTAGGTGTGAAATAACATTTTCTCCTCCAGGGCTTTCCTGGAATTTCATTATTAGCATGTTAAAAAACTGGGAGAAGTCATAATAATTTTAGTTTCTAAATATGAAATACAGTAAGAAGCCAGTGCCTACGATTTTATTACTTACTCATGAGACTAAAAATCTGACTACATAGTTTGTGAGACTCTCTTGAAATTTTTTTAATAATGACACTCTTTTGAGACTTTTTCCCAATAATGATAAATATCAAGGGATATATTATGTTGAATGGCAAAAAATTATCACTATTACTACTACACTCGTGAAGTGTTGATTATACATGATAGACTTATAAACCCATTGTTCCTTTCCACTTCATGGCCAAAGGCATTAAAAAAATTAGCAAAAAAAGGCTTTGGGGATACACCACTGACATGTTAGTGTTTCCTTAGTTAGGTACCTACAAGCCACAGCCTGATGAATTAATTAATCTAACTTTTAAATAGGATGTTTATCTAATTGAGAATAAACTCAAGGAGAACTCCTTTTCAGTGTGCAACATAAATCCTTACATTTTTTTGTATCGAAATGTATACAGACAAATGCGCTTTCTGTACTTACCCATGCCTTGATTTTTATCTGTCTCTGTATCAAAATAAAGTGGGAAAAATTTCATCAAAGCCACTGGGTTGAAATAGAAATAAATGTGGTGTGAGGAAAATAATTCTCTTCACACTTACAGACAAAACATGATGTTGGCTAGTGTAACTAAACATATATTAGTGCAAATAAAACCAATACCTGGTCAAATGCAGAAACCTGTAACAAAGCCCAGGTTATGACTCCAGTTTACTGTGACAGACAAGTGACTCGCTCCCTGCTGCATGAGTACTGCACACTATTGTCTGAGGTTTTTTCCAACAATTACAGTAAGACAAGAATTTGATGTTCTGCAAAAAAAGCTAGATGAAGGCAAATATCCAGACTTAACCCAAGCATCCCTTCTGGAATTGCAGCAGACATAAAACAGTATTTGTTTTCATGGTAGGGGAGCTGGGAAACACAGGATAATAAACACAGGCTATTTTAATTATGAAGTTCTCAGTACTTTCTGGAAGAAACGGGTTCTGCATGGCTACTCCCTACCTCATTGACTGACTATTCCTCCTGTTTCAGCTCAGATGCGCTGCCATCTCGCCATACTTGCACCTGGTGATTTTTTTCAGTCTCTCCAAGAATACTTGCCTGCCAGAACATTAAACTATGAAAAATATTATTTGGATAATCCCAGTACATTTCTGATGTTATGAGCCAACAGCATCATTTTCACCCATAACACATCTTTTTCATCTCTAGTCCTATCTCAAATTTCAATTTTTCTTCAAGCATACAGAAATTAAAAAGAGGAAAAAAATCAGAAGGCAGTAAAAGATAACATCAGATAAGCCAAACTCTGAGTATCAACAGATTTTCATCCATTTAACAGTTTTGCTTTTACTATCACCTTCTCCATGGCAAAAATCAAAAAGGATTATCTGGCCCATAATGAGGGAAAGATACCAAAGGGTTTGCTGATTGCAATCAGATCATGTTGTTCTCTCTGTTCCTTTAAAAGGTCAATGAGGATTATTTAAAAAAAAAAAAAAAATCAAACTACAAGTTTATTACACAGAAGCTGGTGGGAAAAGTAATTTTTAGAGAATGGTAGCTTGTTTTGGTATCTTGCCTTGGCATGGCTATGAATGTTGTTACAATACAACATAAAGCTAAATACAACATTCATTCGGCTGGTGTATTTTCCTTTTTTTAATTCAGTACTACTCAATATACCCCATGCACAGTAAGCATAAAGTCCTACATGGAAATTATTTGGAAAACAGTGTTTCTCCCTTAAACTTGACATTAAATTATCATTACTACATTTCAGTTTTTGGGAAAAAAAAAATCTCTCTCTATACTTGTGTGGATGTTGCTGTTAATTCAGAGCTACTGCAACAAAAAATGGAGACGGAAAGAAATTTTAGTTAGATGATCACCTTGCTGAGAAATTAATCAAATGAAAACCACGCTTGGTATGTAAAAAATATGTATTGTCATAGCAATAAAAAAGTTTTTTATTTAATAGTATTATAAACATAAATAAATAAATTACTAGGTTAATTTTCAAGGAATCTAACTGACTTACCATTTGAATCAATAAAACCTCAGAATTTTACCAGAAACAGCATCACTGCAAGACATAATTAAATACTTTAATAGTATCTATACATTTATATGGCTTCTGAGAATATAGAAATGTTGGCCTTGTATCTAAGCTATCCAAATAAGGTCCTGGAGAATGCAAACACTTGGCTTTGATTTAGGCTATGGGAACTTTCAAGTTCTTAGTTTTCTCCAGGATTCAATTCTGCAAAGAGTACCCAGTGTACAAACAAATCACTGCAATGCCTCCAAAATGTGATTTAATACAATAAGGGGTGAAAACTGACATTCTGTAAGTAATTGCATCTCCAGTGAAGTCCAAAAAACATATAAGCTACAGCTGAAATAATGAACAATCACAGTAATTTATGATGAAATATGATTAGTATGATGAATCATAGTAATTTATGAAAAAATTCGTAACTCTCCAGGATTGCCATGAAAGCCTGATGTGAGAGATGAAAGCACAGCATTAACTAAATTTTTAAGCTATTCAAACTACTTCATATGAGCTCCTAATCCTTGAAATTCTGCATAACACAACTAACTGTGATTTTTGCATACAGGTGTAGAACTATTTGAACTACTTAATTTTGCACATGTTAGCGCCTATCTGGTTCAGGATTTCATTTGGGTTTTTTTTTTGGTTTTTTTGTTTGTTTGTTTGTTTTTGAAGAGACAAGCAAGGATACATAAAGAAATAATCTAACCTGTGTTATCCATTGCAGGTGAATGGTTCTCGCTGACAGTTCATGATACCTGCAGTATGGGGGCTACTAATGATAATATGCCAGCTCTTTTAATATCAGACCACTAGCACCTAACCTAAAAGACAGGCTGGAATAGAAATATTATATCCTTTCGTTCTCAGTCCACTTACCCAATATATACTTCTAGACAAGGATATTATCATACATTTATATTGCATTTCCTTACATGCATGATCCTACCACTAAAAGCATTTGCATGGTTAATATAAATTTAACAACAGTTTTAGAATAAGCCCATCTCAACTGTCTCTTCTTCTTCTTAAAGTCAAACCTCTTAAGTCTTCTTCTTTTACAGAACAAGTGGAATGTGGTACTGTTGGATGAAAAAAAAATGTCCTAACACGCAAGCTATGTCCTAAGAAAATGAGATCATCAAACAAGAAGACTTCCAAATGCCACTTTGACAAAACTGAAATACAGATATGACTCAATTATTTGTCAGGCAAGACAATGAAAGCATGCTGTAGCTATCAACTGTTCTCCCACATAGTGTCACCAAGCATATATGTTTACAGGTTCTAGTGTTTTCTTTAAATACCTCAATACAAGCAGAGAATTAGGTGAACCTCTCAAGTCTGGTAGTCTGCTTTATAAAATTAAGTTTATAGCTCATATGTGAATTTGGAGAACAAAAATGATCATAAATAGAACCGAGAAACTAAATAAAACTAAGGGTACATTAAAAGAATTCTGCCTTTCAAAATGAGAAGATCTCATGACCTAAGCTTGAGTCATGATGTGAAAGAAAACTTTAAGGTAAATAATACCATTCTATTATAATTTCAGTTTTTAGGAGAAACACTGGTGATGTACAATGGATTACTTATGGACTGAATTGTTCTAGTGCTAATTAAAAACACAAAGCAGCAGTATGACGGTAACAATGTACTAAAGGGGCAGAAAAAAACTCAATCAAAACACTTAATTAATTAAAGGTATTAATTATTGGCAGAGACAAAAAAACTTCTGAAATTTACTTGTTGTATTTGCTAAGGCCCAAGGAATCAAACAAACAATCAACTTCCCAAACAGTATAATTTATCTAACAGCTGGTCCATCCTCATTAACTAACAGCTTCAGTGAATGATATACAGAATAAATCATAGTAACAAGCAAGCATTAAACACTCAAAACAGGGAGACCTTCCTGGGTGCCTGCTTCTTAATAATGACTTTACAACAAGCCAGCAATTAATTTTTTTACAGTAACAATTTTTAAAATTTAGAGGCCACACAAAACATGCAGTGCAAATATGTTACTGAAACTGCATTAAGGAGGAAAGATGAAAGTAATGTATATCTGCACAATGCATTGATTGCTTTCTTCACATCAAAAAACCTAAACAATCAACGTTGTAGTCAATGACCACGAAAAACTGGGTTGGTAATTTAAAAAAAGAAAAAATCAGGAATGATTGAAGTAAAATTAAATAATTGACAGTTGTCCTTGTAATGCTTGCATTACTGGCTGCTCTTTCTAACTCACAAGCTATAATATGCAGCCAGCAGCTTTGACAAATCCCTGATTTCACCCAAGCAGTCACACTGATGGGATACTCAGGTTAGCGCTTCTCATTTTGAACCAGAGATTTCAAAAGTGACCAAATCAAAACTCAATGGAAAAACTAGGAGAATGATTACATTGATCATATCCTGACTTCTAAGCGTTATACTGATAGTCCTTAAAGGGCCCATACTTGCTTTCACTTTAAAGCTACAAAGGGCGTCTTGGCATCATTTATATGGTGTTATAAATTATCCAGCAAATGCTTACAGTGTTTCTGAGGAAATAATGTCAATTAAATTTTGTTATTTGCATATATGTAGGAATAGCCAGAATATAACTTGGCAATGTGTTTTCTTCCTCCTCTCTATTTCCTCACTTGCAGTGACTCCTCTCCCATCTACTGTTATTAAAAAGACTATGGTTGATGAAGCGGCTTTCAAAGACATCCAGTATGAAAACACATCAGGTAGACTGACTTTCTATAAAACAAACATGATTTTCTGCAAAAAAATAGAACTGACTTTACTGAAAACAGGAGTACTTCATTCATTTCAAAACATGCATGCTATTTATGCAAATACAGTCAATCGGTAGGAAAGCAGATAAACCACAAAGGCCGCACAAGACACCTCTGTGTCCTCCAGGAAGGACTCCCTGTCCCACATACAGACACTGATAAAATGGACGACTCTACAAGCCCCAAGGAGTTAATCTGTCACATTTTCCCTGGGTGATCAGGTGCAAGCCAAAAATTCCTTCAATGAAAAAAATGTGAAGTCCCGTCTTCTTCACAAAATAATCTGTCGGAACAGGTCATAGAAAGATTAATGTTATTAGTAAGTTGTCATACAACAACTCAGTATTAATTTGAGCCTCAACCCTACAATCTGTCTCCTCAAATGTGTATTATAAGTCTCATTAAAGTTAATGAGGTTTTGACAAGGCTTCAAACTTACAGGTTGGATTTTACAATTGTGCACTAGACATTTCAATCGGATCGTTTTTACTCATTCTAATTTTTGTCAGCTTGCTTTGAGATTTGCATCTTCCCCTTCACAAAACTATTGCCCTATAGTGAATTTCAAGGACCAGTGTCTTTAATTATGAAGTTAGCTCACTCACAAATATAAATACTGTACATTTCATGCTGTGATACAGCATTTATTTTAAAATGTCTGCTGTAAATACTCCTTCTTGGGTTATTTTTGCAAACTGAAGACTTCCACAGACTGTCTCGAATTTATATGGAGCATACTAGTATGATAGAGAAAGTATCTTCTGAAAAACTTACCATACTAATATGCAATTAATATTAATTCACTATTAAAGTGTCGCCTTTTAAAACAAACAAAAAAAACCCATCAAAACAGAAAGGAGATATATTGACATACTAATGTGATATTTTCAACACAGTATCTCAGCATACCACAACACTGAGGCATGGCACCAACAAGCTCAGAGCTTTTCCTGAAAGGAAAACATTTTGGTTACAAATGCACAGCAAAATCCACATAACTACATCTACGTGACAGCAGTACTCCTTCAGGGAGCGAACAAATTTATCCCAGCCAGAACATAAGAACTTTGCATACTATAATGCAGGAGAATCCATGGTTGTCACTCGTTCATTTTTGCTATTTTTGTATAAGCACTCATAGTTTTAAAAAATACATGAGAGAATTGAGTAGGTTTTCTAATTAGACATGTCTCATCGTGGCTTTGAAACTGTCACTGAATCACAGAGCTAAGCAGTTCAAAGAAACTCAGAAAATGGTTGAAAATCATTGTTCTCAAATTCAGTGGAGAAAGGAGAACCACATTTACTCAAGTTAATCTGAAAACCTCCATGTTTCTTTCAAGATGACATTAAATGTATTTGTACAAAATGAAGAATTGATTCGAAGTCCTATGTGCTATCACAACAGCTAAAAGACCATTTTAAAAGATGGGTAAATATACATTCGGATGCTTAGGATCATGGCTGACTTTCTGACCTCACTCTCCTCCTTAGATGGCTTGTGAGGTAATTTTAATCATATGACCACAGAAGTGGTTACTCATCCCACAAACCTTAAAACTATGTAACATTGTGAACAATTTTCCACATCTTTTAATACACAAAAAAGAGCCCTCTAAATTCTAGAATCTAGCACTGTTTCAAATTCTCCCAACTCATCGGCCAGCCTAAAATACTACGTCCATTTCACAGTTGCTTTCTGGTGGAACTACGAAACATTAGTACACAATGCGATTAGGAAGAGATGTAGGAAAACACATACGACATTGCTTGCCAGGTATTAAGAGTCCCATCTGCAATAATGACTCAGTGAGCTACATGATTTTCCCGTAAAGCAGCCTAGTGTTCCCTTCATCATGACACTACAACGTTATTCATCTCACCTAACCTCAAAAGTCTACCCTATAACGTTTACAGCCAATCACCTGTCTTCTGTCCTCAACTAAATTTTGCAACAGAGAACACCTGCAAAATTTAACTGATTTTCCACTTTAACTTAGATTTCCTTCTTTAACATTTCTGCAATTTTGCTTAGAACTGTTTAAATATGGCACCAGAAGAAAAATAAAACTAGGATCAGGACTTTGCCAAACAAGTCACTCATCTCAAGTTCCCTCTTGGACTTGATTTTTTTATGTGAATATTCAGTGCAGTACATTATCAGCAAAAGAGTTTCAGAGTAAAACACAGACAAAGTAAAGAGCAACTAAACATATATTACATTTTTTTACATTGTTGTCCTTGTCATCTGGCTGCAGATAAGGAGAGAGAGGAACCAGCTATGATAAAAAAGAGGAATATGGCTGTTCATCAAGTCCTACTTGGGGTGCGTGTTTATGGACTTACTATCTTCAGTCAACAGCTGGAACAAAAACTTGTTTCCAGAACTGAGAGCAAGTCTGACAATTTGCATAAAATCTGCAGGCAGAACTAAATTGCTGCACATGTTGCAGACTACAGCCCTCCTGCATCCAGCATCCCAGCAGTGACAGCCTCTCTCTTAAAAACATCCAACACTGCCAAAAAGAATAATTTACTCTGAGCATGTATGGGCCATGAGGTTTTATGAGCTTTTTAAGAATTAATTAGTTATGAAGACACAATAATGAATTGCATCAAATCTTGGAGTCACTACATTGTCACGTACACAATGAAAGATTATACTGAATGTTCCCTTGATTTGATTTTGCCTGTTTTTTCTGTAGTTAGAAAACTAACTTTTATTAAAGTAGCTGCCCCAAATTCATTTGTATAACTCACTTTGGGCAGCTGCACACACACACACAAACATTGCACAGATGTGAAACTAGGTCCCAGGTGCTCAGCAAATATTGAACATGTAAGCTGTACATGCTGTTTTGTACTAGAAATTAATTGCCGCTTTTGAGAGTGTTGAATACGCATTCCAGTTTCTCCAAAATGAGAAACATGTAAAAGATTAACTAACTGAAGATCTGAATATTAAAACTGAGATTTATATTAAACATAAACTACCTCTGTATTTGAATTTTTAGATATCTAATACCATTGAAACAGAGAAAACTAAATGCTATCTGTTTTCAGAGAAATATACTGAACTACCTGATGTTACCACCTTCTTTAATGGCAAATGAAGCATTTTTTTATTATTTTGTGGTCTTTAATAGGAACAAAATGTGTTATCTATGAATAAACAAAATCTGACAAACTGTCCCTTTTTGGTAAGTGACTAGATTCCACTGAGAATACCAGGGAAGAACAGTGAGAAAGAAGTAAAGAGGACACAGACAATTACAGACCAATCCATCATAAAATCTTCAGCATCAGCTTTGTGAGAGTTCTACAAGACAAGTGGCACACAAAGAGAACATTTAGTCTTAACTAGATACTAAACTGTTTTCTTACTATTTTAATGTGAAAAAGAATATTTAAAAAAAAATCAACATGGCATTATAAGAAATGGTTGTGTACAATTATTTTTAAAATCTATCTACCAGTAATTCCCAGATGACATACGAATATTAGCATATAAAATATACTTACGTTATATGTTGTAAAATGTTAGATCTCTCTTAAAATAGGAAATCTTGTAAATTTACACTACGTTGAACATTTCAAACAGAGTTGTTATAATTACTTACTCTAATCAAAATTCACAAGTTACTTGGAACAAATGCCTGTCCATACCTAAATACATCAAACATACGCAATTGGATTCAAGTCTCTATTTTTAGTTTTCCACAAGTTCTAACCAACTACTCCCTAGGAGCTTTCTAGACTTGCATAAATCAGCTTAATTAGCAGATACTCAGCTGGATCACATTCTGTGTCAACTTTTCAGCTTTAAAAACAGACAATTATTCTTAAAATGTATACACAATAACATTTTACGTAGGTGGATAAAATTGCATGTTTTCTCATCTATGTGTAAATGCAATTCCTACCAAGCACTCTATAGAGAGTTTACTGGTACCTTATCATTCAGAGATATATCAAGATTTAAATGGTGGTAACAACTCTATTTCAGGAAGGACTGAGCCTCAGGATAGCTTCCTTCAGTTACACCAGGAAAATAAGTCACTACACTGCCTGAGACAAATCAACCTGCCCCTCCTCTTTCACGGCCAAAAATTGCAGGTACAAAGAAAAGCAGATGAGGACTGGGTCCACAGTACCAGTCACTGCCTGCCATCCTTTCACTTGCAATGGCAAGTGTGAACATGGAAAAGACTGGACAGGTCTGGAAGATGTTGGAGAGGTCTTCAAATGAAATCTGGGGGCTTCCAACTCCTTCTTACGTACCTCTTACAGAAGATCTGAGAGGACTTCTCTCTGGTAATAACCACTTTCTCCAGTTCATAAGAAAATACAGCCTAGCTGATGTATGGGTTTTAATTATTGTTGTCCTTGTCATCATGAAAAGCTTCTAAAATGGATTACTTCCTTTTAAGTCACATACTGGTTTGCCTAGCTTTCAGGTTCATATATCTTTTAAAATAACTTCTACAGAAGAGTATGGGGCTGTGACTGCACAAGCAAAACCAATCTTCTTTTACTAACAGAAACTCATAAAGGTCTACTTAAAAAATTGTCGAAATATGAACAAAACTCTTAGATTCAAAATAGATGCACGAAAAATATATCTCCCTCCATAATTCCCATTTGATAAAATTCTGACATGTCTGACCTTCCTTAAGAGAACATATTCAGAGCTGTGTCACTCCACATTTGCAACATCGCTTTGACTTTTCAGGGATATTTTTACCAGTCAAAATAAGCCTTCAGGTGCTGCTATCTAAAAAATCTCCCAAAAATCCATTTGTTTGAAGATTATATTCTGAGTATAACTTTTTCTACCTTCTAGTAAGAACAACTGGATGAAAGTGGATAACTCGGTGCATAAGAAATCCAAACCATGCATTCAGGAACAGCACTGAGATTGCAGTACTTGCTAGAGGAACTATATATTATAAAGCCAATAAATACACTTCTCTGCTGAGCTGTTATTTTTATCAGTGATATCAGTAAAATATTTTTTAATGTTTCTTCACTTTTTGTAATAGTCTTCAGATGATTGGTCAAAGTATAGCTGAATACAAATCACCAGAAGCAGTTTGATGTGATGCTTGCTATTTAACTTCACTCTTCCAATCTTCCATTTGCAAGAAAACACACAAACACGAAGATATAAGCAGACAATAATCTAAAACTGCATGTAACTAAAATTATTAATGCATTGATAACACGCTCAAATTTAAATACGACTTCAGTTCAATAGATGTGCAACATTCAAAGGCAGCCAAACAGCACATATAATAGAGACCACAGCCAGTGGACAGGAAACAAAGATGCAAAACTATTATGACCGCAGGCATATTTGCACAATTAGTCATTTTTACAAGCAATGTCCTAAACCCAGTTTCTCAGCCACTGCCTTTTCTTTAGAATTATATTAATACCAGGTTCATCTTTACCTCACTGATTTTCTCCTAATCATCTTGTTCCAGTACAGTTAAGGACATCTCTCAAAAACTACTTCTCCCAAAATGAAAGTAAGTCAATTTTATAGAATTTCTGTCTCCAGGAGAAAAAGCAGTCATCCAGGAGCACTCCACATTCTCTTTGAGAGAAAAGATTTTAGAGTCAAGAGGGTTGGTCCACAGCAAACCCACTGAACAAGGAGCAGAAGTCCAATATTTGATGGTGAAATCATTTACTCTTCCTTGGTCTTACTGTCTGTGGCCTGTCACTTATATCAACAATAGCACTTCCATGTAAAAAAAAAAAAACCAAAACAAAAAAAACAAACAAGAAAACAACAAGGAATCAGGATGGACGGTGGGGAGAATGGGTCATCGGTTTAAAGACTGTAGTAAGAGAAAGACATAACTGGGCAGCAGAAGGACAACCCAGAGTGTGAAAGCTGTAAATCAGCGATCTGCAGGAGAAAGATCAAACCTGTAAACATAACCAACGAAAGTGTGCAGATCCGTGTAAGTAGAACAACCACTCTGCAGAATACAGTCAGGTAATTTCAGGTTTGCCAGCTAGCATTCGACAAGGTTGAAAGCCTGAAATTTTTTTTTTACTCCATTCTAAAAATCTTCCTCAGTTGGCAGACCAGTAAGAGGCTCAAACATCTTTAAAAGATCCACACACAACTAACCAGTGTTATCTGCCTTTTCTTTGGAACTTCAAACCTGCTGCCAAGCAACTTAACATCAAGATACTAAATCCATGCAGGTAGGATGTTTTAGGTCTCCTACACAGTTTTCCAAGAGTAAAATTATAAAAATGCCAGTGCTGTGGATTAATTCCAAATGTCATGGAAAACTAGACAGAACAACACCAATGGTTGCTTCCAGTTTTGTAAGAAACTGTAGTCTATTTTTGGTAAAAATTTGATTATATACTTCACTGGGTTTTATTTTGTTGTCCATGATGATCCTGTCTTCTGACAGACCTAGTCTCCATTTTAAGAGCTGTCTAGTTTCAAAGTTTCAAAGGTATCGCTATGTACCAACAGCTGCTCACATCAAACCAACAAGAGTTTACCACCAGACTGAGGGAAGATGGAACTACGCAATGCTGAATGCTACTAAAATCCTATGTCTTCGGGATATAAATTAGAAAGACAGATGCAACTACTCAAGGCTTACACAATTTCGGGCTCAGGAGCTGATCTCTGTAGTTTTTAACTGCTCTGGATAACAAACATTTAATGTGGGGCATAGGAACATTAATTACAATTTCCACAGGTGTTAGCAACTGAAAGCAAGACAGTGGCGAAGAAAATGAAGTTTCAAACCATAAAAAGAGTCTTACTGTACGTCACTTAACCTTGTCTAAATAACTTTTGCACGCTTGACATACATTTTTATCACGCTGCTTTTCAGCATACACAGTAACTTGACTGTCTTCCAAACCAGGTCTTCCAAGACTTGGTCTTAGAATTAAGATACCATTTCCAGAAGTTAGTTTCTGTCTTGTGGCGGTCAACACTGCATGCTTGCAACTGTACCCACCCATGGAGAACTCTCTACTTGTCATAAACATTTTTCCTCTGAAGATCTTACTGTGATAGCTTAATCACTGCTCATTCTTCAAAAATTTAAATGTGTTATCTGAATAATGATATTGTTAGAAATCTTCTCTACATTAAAGTCATACCCTTAGTTCTGTGTCATGAAAAATTCATTAAGGGTAGATGAAAAAAAGTCTTCAAAATCTCTGAGAGCTTCTCAAATCAGTGGTTGTTGAACCTTGCAGTTACAGTCTCAAGATGTGAAACAGAAACAGAGTTGACTTTCAAAGTCAGTAGACCCTTGCAACACTGCCCCTCCCCATTCCCGCTTGTATGTCACATGTCTGTATCCTAACAAATTCTGAAACTTCTACACAGTTGTCCATATAGCAGATCAAACACCGAAGGACCCAAACCTCCTATTTTGGAAAGTAAGTCTGAGAAAGTAAGTGTTCAAACTGCTATCCCCAAGCAGATTGCTTCCACTCTTCTTGCTATGTCTCCTCCTGGATTACTAAGTAGGATGGGCAGAGCTGCTGTTTACACAGACAAAAAAAGGCACAGGGAGAAAGAAAATAAAGTATCAAATGGAGATGATGTTTACAAGGCAACCTGATCTAAAAAAAACCAAACCAAAACAAAACACAAAACCCAAAAACAAACACAAAAACGTGGTCATTCTCATGTTGCTCATTAGGTTCCTGCCTGGGCATCTTCTGTCACCAGAGACAAAATGCTGAGGGAAAAAAAAAATATCTCAGCAGTGCAGGGAAAAAAGAATACTGAGTGCACAGTAAGATCTCTCCATCCCCCTGACTGAATCCTTAAACATCTAATTCAAGAGAAACAGACACTAGCAAAATCCTTGGAGGGATAGAAAATGCTTTCATAGCTTTTTCCTCAGATTACTTTCTCTGCCCTTGCCTGCTGGATTTTTCAGAAAAGTACATTTGTAAAGGAACACTTGTCCTCCGCCTGAGAGGTTATCACAAAATCTGTATTGGAAACCTCAGCTCAAGTTTCTAGATACTTACTGTCTTTTCCTATTTCCTATCTCCACTAAGCAAATTACATTTTTCCTACATTTTGCACCCTTTCTTTCACAAGGAAAATCTATGCTCAAGTTTTTCCTTGCAGAGTCTCTAGAACTGATTTTTTTGGTAGTGGTGGTAGTGCCCAAATATACAAGAAATCCTTTCAATCTTGAGTCTTGGACCAGTCAAAGAGAGTAAATTCATCCTGGCTGACATCCTTAGACCTGTGTAAGTTTTATTCTAGAAGTGGCACCTTCTCAGCAGACAGCCTTCTTGGATTTTCTTACATTTTTTTACTATTATTTATGAAGCTCCCTGCATCCCTTGGAAATTAGTAAGTCAGAGGCGTACATCCTGTATCTGAATGGCTAATAGCTATGGCAACACTTTGAACTGCCACTTGAGAATAAAATGGGGTTTTGATTGGCACTTAGTCATGAAGTAGCCAGACTGTCCCATGATTACTTTCTCTAAGTATCATCTTCCCTTCTCACAGTGCATCACCTTCCTGAAATTTTCACTGCTTTCACATTGTAAGAGATCACTTATCATATCCAGTGCTTCTGCTACAGCTCGCAGCTTGTCCACACTTGCAAGTCCATTATGATTAAGTAGCACATTAATTTAATTATAATAGGTATTCCCAGATAACACCATGCATGGGCACTTTCACCCATTTTAGATTTAATTTATAAGAGCTATTGCTATAAAAGTTCATGTACAGAGAACTTAGCATGATGAGACATGTAATTTTACCTATTCTCTGTACTCTTACACTCACACTCCTTGATGCAAAGTTAAATATTTGTAAATCTTGAGTCTCTGAGAGAACCTTTGTTAAATGGATGAAGTGGAAGAAGTAGATAATTACGCAAATACAGAAAATACATTTTGTTTACTACTCAGTTTTGTTGATTATATTATAACATGAAAATTGACAACTTAAAATAAAAACAAGATACGCAGTAAAATTAACCAGAAAAGGTTGGAAATAGCAGTGTCCAAGTAATTTTACAGGCTTTGCATGTTCACTTTTGTATGTTTCTAGAAGCTTGGTTTGCTGGTACTCACAGTAAGAGCCCATAAGAATTCCTTCTCTGTGAAGAATCTGAACCCACAGATTCCAATCTCACAGCACCCCAGTTACCAGTTTGGCTATTCTCCTATCCCTCCCATTCTTCTCACCACTGGACGGGAAAAATGGTTTATTGTCTTTGTATTGAAAAGCAGGGGTTTATTCCCTTCTGGTACTACTTGAATAGAAGAGATAAACGTATATAGCTAGATGAAAGAAAGCATATTGCAAGAAATAAATTCTTAGTTCTGGATTTAGACAGTAGAGTTCCTTACCATGAGCTGAAATATTTGTATCAAATATGTGGATTTCCAAAATCTGCCTCTAAAGCCTCATCACAGTCAAACATGCATAAAGAAGAGCAGATTTCAATATCTTTTTACACTTCCTGCTAACTGACTGTCAAATAATCAAAATGTGTATTACCTGTTTTCTAGTATTGCTCTGGCACTATGGGATCACAGCCTCCACAAAGTCAAAACACTTAGTAACTCTCTCAGCTGGGTAAGTGGAAAGATAAACTAAAAATCTTGATGTAGTCAGATGGATGAAGCAACACAATACCTTCCACATACAAGATTTGGATGGAGCTCTGCTATTGGAAGTAGGGTTTTGGTTTTGTAGTTGTTCAGTATTTTGAACTGACTGAAAAGGTAGGAGTTTGCATACTCACCTTCTGGAGATGTTTGGGTCTGTGTGCTGGAACACTCTGAATCTGGGAGCCAGCGGGTAACCCAGGTGTCTCAATACCTTCGAGACATGGTGCCACAACCTGAAACAGTCTGGATCGTCAAGACAGTCAATTCTCACCTAAAGTGTGGGATTCTTGGCAGACATGTCTCAGGGGAACACAAGGAAACACACTATAAAGGGAGGCAGAGGCAGCAATCTCAATAATACCACTGGCTTTAAAAGCTGTGGATAACATTCATCACCACATTAGTCCAAAGGCTGATGCTAGCAGTCTGTGGAAACACTTTGAAAAACTATGGATTTCTGCCAAGTACAGGTAATTAATATTTAAAAGGAAATAAGTCCAGACTTTAAGTAGGACAAGTCACAAATATATGGAAGGAAGGAGAATCTGAGTAAGGTTGTAAGATGCTGTGGCTTTAACGTAATGCCCTGACACTAGTGAGTTATTGTTTGCAAACTCGGAAATGCAAAGGCACTGTGCATGAAGGTGTGCCAGTCAACTATTCTCCACGATAAAAGCATTTGTATGTCAAAATGAACAGAGGAAGCAACCTCCACTGCCACTGTGTGCATCAACAGCAATTCTGCAAAGATACGTTAAGTGTTAGATACAGATTTATATACTTCCAACAGGAAATCCTGCTATCTTTGCCTGGATTAATCACTCATCCACAATTGTAAAACCTTGCTTTCTGCTGGACTGAAGTCTTCCAGCATTTCTACTTCAGATGATAATTAAGGAAAGAAAATACTTAAGTCATATACGCGAATGAGGAAAGTGAAAAATATTTAGCCACACTGAAGGCATACAGGCTGGACCTGGTGTGGGTCATAGTTGAGCAAGCTGTGTTATGTTGTATTAATAGATTAGTTATGAAATAACAGTTTGAGCTGAACATTGTGAATTACAATTGAATTTCATGAATACTTTGGACTTCCAAAAGAAAAAAATGGGCAAGTTTTCAAGACAGCATAAGTATTTTCAATCCGTATCTTGAAACTAAATTTCACTTTGAAAAGTGAGTGTTATGTTTTCCTTAGCAAGAAAAACACTCCAAAACCGCATAATGTATTATTTCAGGAAACAAGCACCAACATTTTTGTTTTGGAGGAAGAACTTTTTTCTGCATTTTGATCAGCAAAACAGAGTTATTCACAAAGGTCACATCAGGAATGTGCAGTGAAAGATATTGGAGATACTACTGTTCTTTCATTTACTGGAAGTGTTGCAAGGTACATAATGGCTGACACAGGTAATTACAGGAAAAGGAGAAACGATCTCATTGTTAAAACAGTGGAATGAAGCCATGGAGGTACCTTCTGTTTCACCCAGACTGCTCGTAACTGGTTGCTACCTGTGCTGCTCATTTTCTGAACTCCAGATGTTGTAAGTAAATCTACAATAAATGTTATGATCTGTGAGCTGACTTTTTAAAATTCTCTTTAAAGAAACAGACTACTGTGACTGTATCAGATAGCCAGAGTGTCCTGCCTCAGTTTCCTATTTCTGCAAAGACAATGATACAGTCTAATTTCAGAGTTGTTACGGAAATGTTTTCAGACACATTCAGGAAGCTTGCAAAGGTACTACAAGGATGAACACTGATGAGTCTGCAAGCAAATTAATCATTCTATTTCGGGAGCAGGTTTTGAATAGAATGCAATAAATAATGCTCAACTCTGCTGTGATCACAAGGCAAACAGGCTGTGAACCACAACTCTTCCCTGGGATAAGTAACTCGGAAAAAAACCCCGACTTTCACACAGGTTTGAGCTCTGGACTTGTACCTTCTTAGTTTGCCAACCAGAACTGTATAGACTGCATGTTCCAAAGGGTAGTCTGAGAAGTCCTTCTCGATGGACCTGAAAAATGACTGCTAAGGTAGCAGGGAACTAAGTATAAGAACAGCCATATTGGGGCAGATCAAAGAGCTCAGCAGAATTAACTGCAGTTTACAGTGAAACCAGCGAATAACAATCCTGTACTGCTATACTATTCTGAGTTCCCAGCAATTTACAATTAGAGACTTCTCAAGTGAGAGTAGCTGCGTTCACACCAGGAAAAATCCTGCAAGGGATTTTCTTCTATGAGTATGTCCACATTGCTTTTGGAATCTGAGCAAAACCTATGGCAATAAAACACGCCAAAGTGTCACTGTTTATCAAAATACTGGATTAAAAAGTACTTCCATCTATTTCCTTTAGGGTGAGACCACCCCATTGGAGAGCACGGGCAGAGGAACAAGACGCGTGCCCACAACACAGATGATCCAATCCACTCATCTTAGCACATACCTGTCTTTGTTGGGAAATCTTTAAATTCTGCTTAATCTTTTGATCATCTCCCATTCAGGAAGAATTTTTACTAAGTTTGATTTTGAACTGACTAAAGAAGTTTCACTTTACCTGAACAGCAGGCTCGTATGCTCACATACTTGAAAGAAAAAGAGGAAAAAATATCAGCTTGTATCTGTAAGCTCTATATACATTCTGTGTGCAGACATTGTGTTACTTCACTCTCAGCTTCCCTGACAGTGTCCTTTCAGGCCTGAATAATACCTTCACACAAAAACATCTCAACAAACTCATGAACAACAACTCACTATAAAGTCATCTGCATTTTTTAAAAAGAATTCTGCATTACCACTGAGAACATTGCAAAATAGCTCAAAAGCTGGTGAAGAGCCACTCGTTACTGAATGAGGAGACATACTACTAAGTGAACACCGCCACCACTGCCTTATGCCATGCAAAGAGTCTTGCCTTTATAGATGGGTAGAAAACTGTATGTAATCACTTACTACACCCCAAGGCAAAGATGGGCTAAATAAAGGCCATTCAGACAACATTAATTCTTGTGTCTCCTTCCTCTGTAGCGTTTGTCTGACTTTGCAAACTTAATATTACTTTAGCTTTTTTTTGTGTACACACTTTTTTTTTCCTAAGCACACAAGTTAGTGCAGCTGAATAGGGAAGGAGAGGTATGAACTCAAGACATTACAAAAAGCTATAAAAATTGAAGATACTTATTTAGGAAACTGAATAAGAGGAAAGACAAAGCTTTCTTCCAGGGATAGAATAAATTAAAAAGTTTCTTCAGTTTCCAAACTTAGTTATTTCTGTCAGCCTTAACTGTAGGCTAATACTTAGAAATCATAAAAATAATCTCTAAAATTTACTATTATTGCATGGCTCACTGGGAATGAATCACTCAACTGAAAACACATATCTGAAGGAAAGCAAATTGAAGTGGAGAGCAGGAACAGCCCAATGCTCAATGAATTTTAACATTCTTCAGGGTGGCATCATCTAACTAATTAAACAGATTACATTTGAGAACTTGAAAGGCCTAGAGATAAATTCCTAATCTTGAGTAGTCTTAAAATCCTTGATTATTAATCTGCTAATTGTGTGAAGGCATTTGCTATTAACTTTAGCAGTTCAGAAAGAGAAAACAACACAACCTTTGTCTATCGCTCAAAGCCATTTTAAATAATAAAGTGAATTTCTAAACTCTGATTCCCAGTGCAGCCACTGAAAGAAAGTAATTGCATTTGGTATCAGAAGGCAAATTTAAAGTTAACAGAAGGATAGTTAAAACTATTCTCAGACTTCCAAATATTAGTTTTTTCTAGTCCCCATTCTGATGGGAAATACTATTCATCATGAGACATGTGTACAAAAGAATCTATCCCCAGTGTGGCCATGCTCCTCTTTACTGTAGAAGAGAAAATGTTTAATGTTCTTAACCCTATTTACACCCAAGACTAAAGAAGCACTATTATCACTATGCACTAAGCAAGCACTATTATCTAAGTTATACAGAAGTGAGGACAAAGAACAGAAGGAGGAAGAGGGAGGAAGGTACTGAGAAAGCGGTGGCATTGGACGAGATGATCATTGTAGGTCCCTTCCAACTGAACTCTTCTGTTCTATTCTATTCTATTCTATTCTATTCTATTCTATTCTATTCTATTCTATTCTATTCTATTCTACGTCTACCTTAGCTTGAACATAAGTTCCCCAGCTCTTACTCTTCAAAATGTTTTTTCCTTACTGCACAATTTCTCTGTAAGTTTCCAAAGCAGAACTTTAATTCAGGTAGACATGGCACATCTCCCTACTCCTAAGGAAGATTCTCTCACGATTTTCTTTCATCAAACACATGTGGGGGAAAAGATGGTTTTGATTTCTCTTTTTTTTCTTTTCAGAGTACACTACAGAAAGGTGTGCCCTCTCTTCCCACACAGTTCAGCTCTTCCTTCCACAGCTCCCATCCCCCAGTGCTAAACTGCCAATAACCCTTGTAGCTATGTATTCCTTCCAGGTACAGCCCTTCTGAGGGATGAAAGAAGGAAGGAGGAAATTGGACTCATTATTATCATTATATAGGCTCAAGCTACCTCTTTCAGGAAAGTTCCTAAGTGAAAAGGAAAGGGGAACGTGAACGGAATTGGTTCCATGTCTTGTGTAAGTTCCCTTACCCACACAAATATCTAGACCCCAGACCTATAACTGCTCTTGGGTGTTCTCCTTCCAAGAAATAAATAACACCTCTTCTTTGGTATGATTGGCCAGACACCCCTGCACCTCTCTGATTTCCAGGGTCTGTTTTTGTCTGCTTTCCTAAATAAAAAGATGTGTGCAACTAAGTTGAATTAATTTTTAAATATGCATCAATTCACTGAGTAGAATATTAAGAAACTCAAAGATGGTTACCTTCTTAGGAGTTTTGTGAAAATAGCTGGTTATAGATAATTTATTTCACATCCCATCCCATCTCCCCACACCAAAATATGCAGCCCAATTACCCATCATTGGATATCAGCCAGCCCACTCTATAAATATGCAAAATAACAGTAACAGTTTAAAATCTGTTCTTACAATCAAAAGACATCACTAGAAAAGTTTTCGCTGAACTACTTAAACAAACATTTTAAGAACTCTTTCTGACATGTCAAGTGTCATTTACCATGGAGACACAGAATAATTCACACTATGAATACTTGGTTAAAAATAGGGGAAGAAAAGCTAGATAATCTATTCACATTCAATACTCACAAAATATTTGAAATAATATTTATTTAAAAGGAAGGGGATATGCTGTTGTTCTCTAAATGAAGCAACTGAACCCAATGCAAGCTCAAAACAAATACTGTGGCTAGTTACTAGCTCTCTGGCAATGGACTATGAAGCACCAGTCAAGGGCTGTACAGGGATTCTTAATATCCACCCTTCATTTTTATTACAATGACCAGAAGCAGATTTTCTCAACCTGCCAGTCTTTTCAGAGCTAAATTAAAAGACTTCTGCTGACATCAAGCCTTGGAACTGTCTCTGAAAGAGAACAGTGGCAGCCACAAGATTTAAATTTTAAAAACTAGTTACCTCATTAAGTACTA
>NW_009609061.1:27426-29059 GCF_000690535.1 Cariama cristata
GAAGACAATCATACACAGTGAGACTGATATGGGCTAGATGATTAAGCTGAACAGCTAGCAGAATAAACGTGTTCAGTTTCAGTAGTTAAAATTCCTGGGCTAAAGTTTCTGAATTAATTGTTTTTTGCTTTTTAATCCCAGTTTTCACCAAGGAATTACTACCTAATAGGCCACGTGAGGCTAGTGAAGGCTTCAGTCACTAGGTGAGAGAATCAAGCAACATCATCATTTCTAAGGCAGCTGAATGTGCAGGGCTACAGAAGGAAACAGCGGACCTTGCAGCTGCAAATAAAGGAAAAAACGTCTTCTACCATCTGCTCTGTAGTTAACCAACATTAGTGGCCTACAGATACGAGCTTATATGCTCATCAACCTTACATCAATTAGTAGCTTAATCTGTGATGTAAGTGGGGTCCTGCATCACAGTTGATTATGAAAAAGAGCATACCAGAAAGCCAGAAACCAAACAAAAAGCCTACCATCCAGGCAAAGGGTTAAAAAAAAGTATGCTCAAGCATACTCAAGCAAATATGAGTTTAAAAGACAGAGTGTCTATGTTCATCTACTTCACACTATGTTTCTTGAACCTTTCATGAGCTCCATGCTGTACAATCTACACAACAACTGGAGAAAAAAAAAATGCTGAAATTTACATCAAAAGTGAAAGACTCGGATCCAGATTCACTGCTGTTGTACGCTTTCTAAGGTAAATGATTTCCTTCTGCAGTTTGTAAAGAGGCTGTAGGGAGCCAGAGTCTATAATCCTATAACAGAAAGCCTGGAATAACATAGCACTATGTTCCAAAAACTCTGGCCTTGCAAATACCAAAACAGATGGAAAAAACAAATATGCATAAATAAAATGACCTACAAATGTATGTTCAGAGGTTTTATAGGTATTATTAGACTATAGACTCTATAGGCCCAAAATAGTCTTTTTTCCTATGTTAAACATAATGTATTAATAAAGAATAATGTGATCCCTGTTGTATCGTTATTTCAAAACCTGTTATAGTATATTCTTTAGTATATAAGTATATAGTACGTTCTATTAAATGTCTGGTCAGTATATTCTCTACATCATGGATACAGTTTGAGTGTATTAAGCCACACAGTACATTATTTTTTGCTTACACACATGTATACTCCGTGTTTGTGCTCCAAACTGACCAATACCAGTCCCCTGCAATTCAAAAAGCCCTGCAAGTGTGTCCCTGTGGCACTCCTGCCAAGCTCTCAGAACAATCACCCGATTTCTGACTTGCTTTCCCTTTCGGTAAATAATGTATGTCCCACCTCAGGACAGGCAGGTGAAGACATGCAAATCAAAAATACACTTCGTTTTCTTGTGATTATTTCACAAGGATAGCCATGAGCACAGTGTAATGTTTCACTATAGAAATTATTATCCCTTCTTTCCTCTTAGAAGACTTTGTATTTAGACGCACCTGTAGATGTTCACTGTGCATTTTTAGGCCAGGCTTTCACTCTTTCGGCGGTGGACTCTTCCAGGTACAAACAAAACAGCTGTACAGAGTATTTTTTTCGATAGTAACAACACTTTTTGATAAAGAGGATACCATAGTACAAGTTCTCTTTCCAATGGGATTAGTAAGAATATTTGATCAAGTGC
>NW_009609061.1:29074-50848 GCF_000690535.1 Cariama cristata
GCCACACAAATGCTAATATAAATTTGGGATTTTGAAAAAGAACCTGGTACACACATCATTTTATGGGTATTTTGCTGTTTTCTGTTAATCTTCCCTTAGCTGATAAAGAGTTTTTTAATTTTAAGGTATTAGAGGTAGATACTAGATTAAATACTATTTCCACGCGTAGTGTTTCCATGAAACACTATGTTTCATGTTTCCATGAAACACTATCACTAGTATTGATTTATTCTGAACTTTTAGGATCTATGAAGCAATAAAAGGCACAAAAGATTATTTCTTTAATAGATTATGGTAAGCACCTGAAAGCAGTAAATGTTTCCTGACATTCGAAGCTCTTGCTAACATGTCACTGAAATCAGCAAGACCACTCACGGTATAAGAAGTTGTGCTGATTTTGACTGGGGTAGAGTTAATTTTCTTCAGAGTAGTTAGTACGGGGCTATGTTTTGGATTTCTGCTGAAAACAGTGTTGGTAATACAGAGATGTTTTCGTTACTGATGAGCAGTGCTTACACAAAGTTTAAGGCCTTTTCTGCTTCCCACTCCACCTCACCCCACCAGTGAGTAGGGGGAGAATGAGTGAGGGGCTGTGTGGTGCTTAGCTGCCAGCTGGGGTTAAACCACGAAGAACTAGGTTCAAAGTGAGAAGTCATTCTACAAAGTTTTTAAACAGATCCGTTTCGACAGCCATATTCCAAAGGTACTTGAATTGTTTAAAGTTTGCTTGCTGCCATAACCAACAATAGAATTAGGAGGGCAAGGAACAGAAGAAATGCTACCAAAAAGAGCAAAAAAGCCTTACATTAAATTTGACCACGCATTGCAAGTACGTCTGGTGGAGACATAAGGAGTAGGCATGGAAGAAAAAGAAGATGAAGTAAACAAGATAAATATTCCTAATGAGTGATAGAGAATGCTATGCAGAAGCTACTTTAGGTAACACCTATGCTAAAGAATTGTCTTTTAAAAAGAGCGAGCTGATGATTAAATACAACTGAACCTTTCCATTGCACAAAAAGGAGGCTCAAAATGATCTAAAGAAGGACTGGTGAGCATCTGATACTTCCCCTAAGTACTTTTTCAAACTGATGTCTTTTATTGTGCTCACAACCACATTCTACATAAATTTCCTTATTCTTTCCCTTGGAAAAGGAATGCTATTGTTCTTTTTCCTCCTCCTCACCCGTGACTTTTCTTCTCTAAACAACAAACTAATAGATGAAGCTAAAAATAAAGGCAAGCTGAAGATTAGAAAGATATTCCATTGTATCACTATCTTGAACATGCCTTCAAAATGACTTCTAAAAAACCTTTTATAATGTTAATACATTTTGTATTGATACCATTCCTTACTGAAATGTAGATGACAATAGCATTTATAAGCACGTTTGAACTGCTCTTTTTCTTTGTTTCCTACCAATTCTCAAGCTTATGCCATAATTACACAGGACACCTAGAGGCACAGCCATATGTTATGGGTACCATCTCTTCCAGTGTGATAAGCCACCCTCAGTTTCACCTCACACGCTCCACCTATCACAGGTGTGCCAACATCCATGACAACAGACAACCTGCCTGTGTCTCCTAGCTTAATTAGAAATGTCATTTTTCTCGACTCAGACATTATTCAGTGAAATTGTAGTGAGTCTAATGCATGTCTAAAACCATCATCTTTACAATAGACCCAGAAATACATCATTATCATAACAGGTCGACTATATCCTTGTTCTTCATATGATTTAATTCTAACTGCTGGTCTTTATGCAACATGCTGGAGAAGTTATATTCACCAGCTCAGTGTTAGCGGGGCCTCCTGTCAGCATCATTAGCAGAGGAAATGCAAGGTGAATACAGACTTCATGCGGATAATGAGCATGCTGAAAAAAATAACTGCAGCAAAGAGTGGCATTGCTTCTGAAACATGTCATTGAGCAGGTCTTTTAGTATTTCTGTTAGCAATCTTGCTAGTGATACAAAGCTGGGGAATGTTATCAATACTGAGGTAGATTGGTATAGCAGAGGAATAATTGGATGGACTCAAGGAACACAATTATACAGATGGGATAGCATTTACTAGGACAACATGCCAGTTCTCTATATCTAGGGATTAATAGGTCCCTCTGAGCTGTGGGCTCAAAGACCTAATCAATCATATGATCTATACTGTTCTCACTCCTTGAAAAAGGCAAGTGGCATGCTAAGGATGTATTAGATGAGGTATTTCTGGTAGAGATGCAAAAACCTGAGTAACATTCTGCAAGATCTCGGTGAGCTCCCATCTGGATCATTACATACAGACATGGTCACTAAAAGTGAATTTAAGCACACACAGAGGAGTGGAGAGCTTACCACACATGCAGAATTCAGAAAAACTGTTTAGATAAACCATCACTGAGAGCATAACACATTCCTGTTAATTTCAACCACTGTTCTTTCCTAAACCTACATGTTTAAAGCATCACTACCAATGCAAGTACTCATGTATGTAAATCATTCATACATAAAGGTCTGAAAATTGGAAAAGGTGTCTGCATATTACTTCAATGATTACTAGTATCAGACTTATGAACTGCCCGATTACCAGTCAGTACAAATTTTAACCAGATCAACACATTTTAACCAAATCAAGTGAAGGCAGGACTGTATTTCTCTTATGTCAGATAGAGCAAATGATATATAATTTATGTCAAACACACACTGGCAAAAGGAGCCAGGTCTGTTTCAGAGCATCATTTTGCTTCAGAGCTAGAAAGTTCTGATCTGGAACCAAAAACCTTAAATATGTATTTACTGTGCATTCAAAATTATGGTCCAATGTTTTAGAGAACACAGCCTTATACTTGGAGTTACATGGGCAAAAGCCTTCGAAACCTCTACTTCCGAGTAGTTTTACATATGCTAATATTACAAAGAAATGACTTAATTAGGCAAGTGGTAGTTATGTAATGAGAAATACATCCAATGCAGGTACCACAGTCCTCATTTCACAGCACAGAGAACATGGAGTTAAGTCTATTCAAGGTATCTACAATGCTGTGTCATATTCAGTCTGCACCTCCAATGAATAGCTTAATGAAATACATATATACCTTTTTTACCTTCCCAATCTTCTCTAAGCCAGTTGATTTTGATAAAGGGCACACATTTACATTTTTTGGCACATAAACAATTAGTCTTGGTATGGACAGCAGACCTAACCATTAGCTTTCCAGTTGCATGGGAGAAGAGATACAGGCATATGTGCTGCTTAAACTTCACAAGCAAGGCTTATATAAACCTTTCAATTTCAGGACTGATGACAAAGCAAGCCAAATCAAAGCATTTTGTATTCCTGCTAAAATGCTAGCTCCCAGAATAATTCACTCTTAACAAAATGACAGAATGCCCTCAGCACAGAAAGGACTTTTAAAAGACTTTCTCTGAAGCTTGACATAACGCTACCATTGAATGCAGTGGTAAAAATACACAGTTGTTTCCATAGCCTTCCTCCATACTCATACCAAAACCCCTAAAATAGATACAACTGCCTTACCAAATCAATTATTACTACCTGGACTAGTATACATAACCTATACAATAATACTTAGAAGGTTTACACTTCCAAAAATGACATCTTTAACTTACACATTGGTTACTTAGCATTTCTAAAATAATACTTCTGCCTCAGCCCTGACTAACAAGAGTAACTAAAATTCTCTTAGTGATTTCCATCATAAGAAAACAGAAATCCCACATTTAAAAGTGGAAAATCTTACTATTTACTTTATTTGCTTCACGTACTCCCACATGTGAGAGAATTCTGCAAGAAGCACATTCAGACTATTAAATTTCTCTCATTTTTTGACATCTCAACCCTCAGGTGACCAAGACTATCAGTTTACTGAAAGGGCAAGAATAAGACAAGGAGTCTTACATATTCACAAAGACACAAATTATTGCTCCACTATGAAGAACTAAATAATTCAAAAATGCATTTATCAGATTAAGTAATTTTTTCTAAATGAAGAAAACAATCTGAAGTAACAGTTAAGATTAATTTTTTCATAACTAGAAACGTGGCTGTAAACAGGAAAAAATGACTAGTTACTAATTGACAATTTAAACAAACAAGAAAAAGTAATGGATGGTGCCATTTAGATATTTTATATTCTGGTAAGGTTTCTAAGTACAGAATGCCTAGCAAAACACTACAGGAATTAACAAAGGACACTTGGCTGTTCAACAACATGACAAGCATCTCTGATTTTACACAGATGAAACAGCCTGGTGATCTTTTTATGACAGTCCCTCACTCCTGCTGATTCATGGCTTATAAGTTCTTGGCAAAGGGCAGACTTCAAATTTCCTCCCAGGATGCTATTCCAGCTCCTTCTGTCCCAGTAAACACCCTTCACATTTCATTACTAAACCAAGGATATATGTGTTTATGTGATGAAGAAGGAAAGGAAAAGGAACCAAGGAAAAAGGAAGAAAAGGGACAAGAAAGCAGAAAGTACAGAACACAAAATCCTGGCACTAGTCTGTGCCTTCTGGCACAGCCCCAAGCTAAGAGTGACACTGGGATGCTTACTGCAGATGGCAAAACCCTGTATAATACTGTTTCCTCTGCATCGCCCATTGCTCCAGGGACGTGCAATTTGCCTTTGGCACAAGCAGTGCTAAGCACCATCACCCATTGCTCCAGCAGCACTGGATCAACACAACACAGAGGGGCTAAACAGGTCCAGCCTCTTCGCTCTGCACTCATTGTGTGTGCTGGGCTGTGACAAAATGAGTTTTTGTACTCAACTTATGTAATGCAGTCTTATCCACTCTAGTGTGTAGGTGTGTGCACGCACACCCTGACTAAAAAAACAAAACCAAAAACCAAAAACAAAAAACCACAACAAATTGAAGAAACTTGATTGCTTCTAAAGCTTCCCTATGTGTGCCAGGACCCTTCAGCTCTCTGTTTTAAGTAATGACCTGCTCCACACAGACTATTTGCAGACGTGACAGATCCTACAACGGTACTGCAATCTTCCATACCATTGGCTAATTAACAGGCAAATTGCACATTAGTCAAAGAGCACGCTAAATACAGTCTAACATCTGTCCAGGTGTTATTAGATAACGTTAGTAGTTACACGTAGTTAAGAGATAGCAAATGCTATTTATAGTTTTCAGTTTATTTTCCTGTTTTCATCAGGCAATTTTTTTTAAGCACTTTAAAAAAAAATAAAAAATGTATGCAACAGGCATGAAAAACTATTTAGAGCAGGTCTGTGCTGCCCAGAGTTGCTCAAGTAGATGCAAAGGCAAGAGAATCCACATCAGCCCTGAAAGCAGTAAGGGCACAGTGGTGCACACTGTGTTGGTATGGTGCTGCTTTTTGACTGCAGGTGCACAGAGATACTCCATAGCATCATGCCACACCACGTGCACATGCAAGCTTGCACTGGGGCAGCCAGCACTGATCCGCTGTGACCGAAAATTCCTACCATATGCGGGTCAATCACGTCTGCGTAGACTTTTGACAAAGTCTTTCAAGAAAAGGGTTTCGACTTCCGTTTATTCCCCTAGCACTTTGACATGCTTACACCGGTTGACTGAGTCAGTCTAGTTCAAAGCCACTTAATTCTTCTCATCCAGCTCCACAAGAAGTTGGTGACTGCTGAAGGCAGCAGGCTTAGCAGGAGTAAGGGATGCAATCTGCATAAGGAGATCCAAGAGTTTATATTCTCGAAAGTTAGACCCCAAGTTACCAGTATGCAAAGACCTGCAAAGCACATGCCCCTATAGTCCATTAATAGACCATGGGGAGCCACATGACGGTTGGACTTGATGATCTATGAGGTCTCTTCCAACCATAATGATTCTATGATTCTCTGATGGTTTCTATACATCTACTGCTGTGGGTAATGAGCTGTCTAAATGCTTTACTAGACATGAAGTAGATCTTCAACATGCCAAATGCGTTGTGAGCACAAAACAAAAAGTATTCCCAGATGCAAACAGTTAAGAGTCCCAGGATATGATTCTCATCCAGAGAAAGGACATTTTCATCGCTCTGGTTTGAATACTTCAAATGTGGAATGTCCCCAAAACATAACCAGTATTTCATCAGAAGTGACTTATATTCAGGTAAGGGCCCATTTTTAAAAGCAGTCACAATGGACAACAGAAATGTCCCTAGTCTTCCTAAAATTTCTAAAAGCTGTGCAACCCTGAGCCCCATCTGCTGGTACCTGATCTATTAATGAATATAAAGAAGGTATCCTTTGCATTACAGGGGAGTACTACAGAAGGTCTTATGTACAAATCTACCAAGTTTATTTATAGAATCATTTCGTGGTGTTAGTTTCATCCTCAAACATGTTTCTAACACACAGTCATAATTGTTTCTGGATAAAGCCAAAAAAACCCAGCATGCGTATTTTAAGGACTGCATTTGCTTATAAAGCATGTGACTTACTCTTTAAATGCCTAAGATAATATTATTGTTGTCCAACTTCTCTTTTCCCTCTGACTTCTCTATCCTAGTCTATCATTTTGGTGATTCTGCTGTCCTTAGGTTTTTCTGCTGGAATAGTCCTCGACTGAAAATGTGCCAGATGATTTAAATCCTCTTGTGGCAACATTAGTGAAAGGAAATACATCATTCCCATTTCAGATAGCCACATCACTGCTAAACACGGAAGACTGTCAAGTTAAATAAGCCACTACTGAAGTGCAGCCAAAAATCCAGCTTCCATCTGAAAAACAGAAAAGGGAATACTGAAATGACTGTTTGTTTGTTCCCAAATCTGAGAAGGAATGTATGCATTTACCTTTAGGATTAAATACACTCAGATTTTAGTCACTTCCTTTAGGTTTGTATTACTTGATGAAATATTTGAAATACCTTGATAATCAAGAAGACCTTAGTGAGAGACGGTAACATTTCTGATACTAGTCACTGTATTCAGGAAATATCCAATTCTTATGGCGCATTTAATATAAGCTCTCTTCCTTCCTTTGCTCTCTGCCTTCTACGAAGAGCAACAGTTTCATCTTTTTGTAAGAAAATACACACTATATATATTCATTTTATTCAGAAGATAGTTATGGAAGTCTGGAAATTTATTTGCTTCAGGAATTTATTGTATTATATTACTCAGTGGTTTTAATTGCAAATTTTAAGCTGACTCACTATATACATCTAATTATTTTAAAATAAAAAATGCATGCAATTCTAGTGCAGAAAATTACTATTTCTGTTTAATGGAAGCCTGTAATCAGCATGATTTACTTTCTTACTCCTAAAAACTTCAGTAGCTAGGAATTTCATGAAAGAAATGGGAAATGGCTTAAAAATAACTCTAACATAGTTGAAATCAATGGAGTATATTTAAAACCCCTGATTTGGAATGACAAATATTTGAAACTTGTCAGTCTTGGTGATCAAGAAACAATTCCTTCAGGTACTTATCTTGAAACTATCCTATGTGTCTAGCAATTCAATGGTTTTTACCTGGATTTACTAACTTTGGTGACTGGGGAGGGAGGGAAACACCAACAGAAACTCAAAAAGAAACAGGAGTAAGTTCTTTCTTTTGGATTCGTCAAAGGTTACATTTCACTCTTCACTGAAATAAATGGTTTCAATATTTTTTGTGAAATTCTTGTGAACACAATCCTGATTCTTCTCCAACCAAACCCACTAAAACATAGCATCATTACCAAGGGTGGGGCAATAAACAAACAATAAAAAAAATCCAGTCAAAACAAAACTAGAGTCCTACAGAGCAAAACTGGAGAGAGACTTTTAGCTTGGCTTGAGAAGGATCCTGCTTCTACATGCATTCTCATAACATCCACAGATCGTTCCTCTGTGGCACTAATCCCTCCTACTATTTCATCTCAAAGGTCTTTCCAGTGACCACAGCACAAGCATCACCAGCGGAACCGGAGTGACATATTCTGATGTGGTCCTCACTGTACACCATCAGCATGTGGTCTGTATCCTGATAGCATTTATGAACTCAAAAATACAGATGAGCTCAAAGAGAGGTTGCTTCACCTTGCTCCATGAGAACATAAAGTAGCCACATAATTCACCTGAAATATGACTTAAAAACAAGATGTTTTTAAGCAGAGCATATTTACTATTAAAATAAGACAATTTTTATAAAGTAAAAAAAAAAATCCAGAAATTTTATGACAAGCCAAAGCTTTGTTCACATCTATTGCTAAATCAAAATTCACCTTTGCTAATTTCTGAGAATGACACAGACAAATGTATTCTGGCACTTGAGTTACAGCAAGTTCAGTTGTAACCTTATTAGAAGAGTAAGAAGCAAGTATATGAAGAGTCAATAACAAAAAACCAGAGGGAATGCAGCCCAAGCAGGAAACTCCCCAGGCAAGCTGATACTAGTAAATATCATATCTAGATGCTTGAAACATTAGCCGTACAGTAAGACTTCATAGTATCAGCATATTCAAGTGCATTTTGGCTTTATTACAGTATTGCTTTACGTTCTACTGCTATTCATACTATTTCCAGTCTCTTTTCTTAAGGTTACATGGGGTTATTTGAACACAGTATTTGTTTACAATTTTTTGTTACCCATGAGCTAGACAGATGCTCACAAACAGTAGCGTATAAATGGCTATGGGAAGCACACATTAGCAAAACATTACCTTCCTGCATGTACTAGTCATTACTCATGGAGCAAAACTTTGCGCAATTCATGCCCATAAAACAAAACAGAAGAAAGGAGCAGTAGATGCTTTAGGGTGCTGTTCTCTGTCAAAAACCTGGAGCCAAACTCTCAGCTGGAGGAAGACAGAGCTGCTCCAAAACTGCCTGAGAATCGGGCTCTGGCTTTCAACCAGAAGCAAGCAGGGCTCCTTCTGAAAACAGCTACTGCCGGCAGAAAGATATGGACATAAAGGTATAAATAACCTTAAGTTACTTTTACCTCTATGGTTCATTTCCTCTGAGACTCTGTTATCACTATTTCTACAAAGATGTTCCGCCATTTTATTTTTTCAGTAGGACTGAACAAAAACATTAACCTATGCAAGATTTGCCTTCCATTCAATTTTTACTCTGACAGTAAATAATGTCCATCTAAAATCTTTTTACAATCTGAGATTTCTAGGGGGACAAAAAGGCTGCTAAGTTTCAGGCAGGCCTCCTCATCATCTTTCCCCAAAAAGTCAGGTAGAAAATTACAAATATTTCAATCTGGTTTATTTTTAGCTACAGCTTAAGACCAGTCATTTTTATCTGTAAGAGGAAATAAAACTTAATTTCAACTGTTTCAAGAATGGAGGAAATCAATGTACAGTTCTTTGAACATGCTATTTCTTCTTCAGTTTGTGAAGACAGGGGACACAATGTAAGGAAATTCTCTCTTTCTCAATATTCTATTATTTTTAAGTGTTAATACATGCACCTTTGATAACACTATTTAAGCCTAAGATGTCTAAAATATTTTGCAAGTGGGAGCTAGAGAAAAAAAGATAGCTCCCCATCTTCCTTTGGTAGCACACAGATTCTGCAAATAGAGCACGAATGGAAGTCAGGGTCCCATTTCAAATGAACTCACAAGTCTGGATTTCCAGTTGACATTTCTGACTCTGCACTTACAAAACTGATAGAGTCCTATTGTCACAAAAATGCCCCTATATAATCTCAACTGCCAGTAAGTACTTTGCTTCTTTCATGTTCCAAAGGAGCTGTGCAGCTTTTTCTTTTTTTCTCACTAAGGATGGAAAAAGAAATTTTGCAAGTATAATACTCAAAACCAAAGAAACAAACAAGTTTTACTGGTGGGGACCAATGACCTCCATTTGGCCTAAGTTAGCAGACCAGTGCCTCAAACTACCAAGACTTGCTGCTCATCACTACTTATTCCAGAGATGTGCTTCTCTTGCAGAATAAATTGGACCTGACTAATGTTGCCTAACATAAAATCATATTATTTTCTCTCTTTCTCTCAAGAAACATGCTCTAGTACCCAATGAGTTCACTGAATGCTTACACATGGTCATCTAAAACATTCGTTGATATTGCCTAAGGTAAATAATTTTCTAAGTCAGTTCAATTAAATCATCCACCAGACTGCTTTTTGAAGGCTGATGATACTGGTGTGATCTGCATGCAATAATTATCCAGCCTTTCTATTCTGCATAACATATTATTTGCATTGATAGTACTAAAATTACTTTTTTCTTTTACCTCTTTTTTCCAAATGGCTTAGACATGAACTAAATCTGCTGAAATGACCGCGCAGTTGACTACACGACTTGTCACAAGATTCTAGTCCCCTAATTATCCACATTAAGTTGGAGTAATTATGGAGCATACCAGATCAAGGCATCTGGATTGCCTGCCCTTGGAAACCTGTGCAAAGAAAGAGGCTGTGGAGGATAGAGGAGTTTCAGACCTCAGCCCAGCATAGTGTAATGCTTGTACGTGCACTTGGGTCTGGGAGTGTGGAAGCTCCCCAGATCTCTCATTTTAGACAAGAGACTCTCTCCTGCATATTCTTTTCTTTTGAAGAAAAACATGCACTAGATCTTAAGACTGGAATGAACTTGGTTTCTTCTTCAAGATCTTTATAACAGAGTCATTGTCTCTTGTTCAAACTGCCATTTCACTCTTCATCAGCTCAACCAGTGTGGCTACTACGTACATTTTTCTTCCAAACACTGCCAACTAGAATCAGCTGGACACATTCAATTAGTTGTTTTAGCAACTTTGTTAGGGAAAGGTTTTCCCTTTTCACCCCTTACTTCATTTACATGCATCCCACAGGCAGACAGAAGAGCTCTTCCTGATGCATGGCTGAATTTCTGGACAGAAAGAGATTTGAATAAAGGAGAACAAAATTTTGAGTCTTTATCTTCAACTTCTCCAAGAAGCACATTAACAAGTAAACTGCTCTCTCCGAGTCTTCAGTGACGTTGACTTCCTGTCAGTACATGAAGGATCCTGAATCACAATGGTTTATATGAAACAAAAATAATACTGCAAAACTGACCACTATTACTTTGCTTGCCACTTGATTCTAAAAGAGGTGAGAGTGAGGAGCTACACTGGTTGACATTCTGCCAATTTCCTCCTTAATTATACTCTTAAGAAACAGCCTTTCCTATCCACTGGCACAGCTAATCATCCCAAGTTCTCATCTGCTTAAGTGTGTATTAATTTGTCATCTTTCACTCATGCTTTCAGAAATGGAAGAGTGACTTTCAAAATGCTATTGTGGAGCATCACACAAGCCTTTTGCTTTAACTAGATCATTACTGTCCTTTCATAGCTCCATTTTCTCACCCTTTCCTATCACATCCAACATAAGTCACTGCTCTGTATTTTCAAAACTCTTTGAAAGGATATCTCTTAATGCATCGTCTCTTACTCGGTAACAAGCAGTCCAGCTGAACCTTCCATGTATTCAAAAATCCATCACCAAAGCACCGTGTTTCATTCTCTCCCACGTGACCCTTTAGCTTTGGAAAGATATTTTTAAGAAGTTCAACAAAGCTGTCTTTCATTTTCTCTAAACCCATTCTTAAAACTCTCCTTTTCACACCATATCACTGACCTTTAGTTACAACAGGGGATCACCAGCACTATAGCCACTGTGACCATCACAGTCTCATAATTCATTAGGCTCCATCTATGTTCAAGCAGCATTTTCTCTTATCCTGCAAGGGCTGGGGATTCTTTTTTTTTATTATTTGTATGCTTGGCTACATACAATGCTGTGGTGTCACCCCATATGTCCCTAGACACTGTGAGAACAGAATTAGACAGATTTACTTAACCATTGTCTTCAAAGACTTGCCATGAAACTGTTTGCCATGCCACTGGTTCTGCTGCAATTCAAGACACTTTCTTACAAAAAGAGAGAGATGTAGTACTTAACTCAACTATCACTCTTAATGTTTGCAAAGCGATTTCATACTCTAGATTAGAAATTATAGGAGGAGCAATAGGATACTGCACAACTGGGTATCAAGCTAATGGTTCAAAAAAAACCCACAGTCACCTTATTCTTGCAGCCAAGTTACTAAGTGAGTAACAGAAATCAGCAACTGTCCTTTGCTGCATCTAAGCATCCTGCACATTTTATGCCAGCAGTGCCATATCAGCAGCACTGTTACTGTTTCAGGATCTGAGTGAAAAAGTTAAACTAGAAAGCATGCCCTTAATTTGGGGCTCTCACACTGCGGTACATTTGGCTGGGAGAGAAAACTTGTGTAAGCATCAGAGGAAAATACAGGAATCTGAACATTAACGCTAAACGTAATCCTTGGTCGATGACTTTTCTGACAAAGAGTGAAACGTTTACATCTGTATCGGGTCTGGCTGAGATAGAGTTAATTTTCACCATAGCGGCCCTCATAATGCTGTTTTATATTGGTAGCTAGGAAGGTGTTGGTAACACCCCAGTGTTTTGGCTACTGCTGAGCAGTGCTCCCACAGCATCAAGGCTGTCTCTCCACCATTTCCCCTCACCAGTAGGCTGGAGGTGGGTAAGATCTTGGGAGGGGACATAGCCAGGACAGCTGACCTAAACTGATCCAAAGTATATTCCATAATATGACGTCTGCTCAATAATAAAAGCTAACAGAAAGGAGGACGAGCGAGGGCACTCATTATTTATGATGCTTGTCTTCCACAGCAACCATTATGTGTACTGAAGTTCTTCTTCCTGGGAAGTGGCCGGACATCACCTGCTGATGGGAAGTAGAGAATAAAATCTTTTATTTTCTTTCCCTTTAATGCTTTTCCTTTATTAAATTCCCTTTATCTTGAGCCACAAGGTTTTTTTCCATCTTATTTTCTCCCCTCCTGTCCTGCTGATGAGGGGGGCAACAGAGCAGCTTGGTGGGCATCTGGCATCCAGCCACGGTCAACCCACTACATCTTGGAATACATTTTCCAGAATCCACAGCATTGCAAGATTGTGCTTTTTTTATTCTAAATTCTATTGAGCACTCTCAATCTGTAATGAAGGCAATCAAAGGCAATGAAAACTGCCCAGTTTTTTCAACCAATATGTCTTCATTTTTCAACTAAAAGAAACATTTCATATCAAACTAAGAGAAACACAGCTCATGATCAATGGTCAGTAATCAAAACCGTTTAATTTATGCATATTTTTATCTCTCTTCTTATGCAGATTGCTATTTACTGATCAGCTATGTTTACACACCACTTTTATTCATAAACGAGTGCAGGGTACATTCATTTTACTGGCTAATTTGCTTGAAACTAATTTCTTGAGGCAGAGCCCAGTGAACTGAAGCGCCTATAGTTTTTGTGAAAAATATAACAGCACTTCCCATTAGTTTTAAAGATCAGTTGCTTTATTATACAAAATATCTAATTTCTTACCTCAGCCAAGAAATAGGGAGGTTTTAAATTAGATAATTAATTATTAGAAAATGTCTGTTCTTCCCCAAGAGTGTAACCAAAATGAATCACCAATTCAGTTCATTTTAATTTCTTCCCTTAACACTCGTATCAGCAGAGTTGTTAAACTCCTTGCATGATCACTGAATCTTAAATCTATAAATCTCATCATCTCAGTAGGAGGTTTTCATCTGAGATCTCTTATGCCAAATCTAGATTGCATTTTAAAATGCAGACTCATAACTTCATTCCAATATGCATGAAAGCCATGTTTTTCTGCCACAATCTGGAAATCGGACATTTCTATTATACCATCTCAAGGAGGAAAATGTTCAAGAAGAATCTCTACATATTGCTACCCATTCTTTCCATTTGTATTTCATAAACAAACATAAAAAGAAGTTAATAATGGAGGTGAATATTTGGTTTGGGTTCTTACAGACAGGCCACACAACTGCAAGTCTATACAGTGAAAACGGTAAAACAAACAAAAAAAATTAACATGGAAAATCGCAGCATGTTTAACATCGCTTAGTCTACTTTGTTAATGATAAGCAACAATTACAAAGTAAACGAGCAAACAAAACCTAGAAAATACCAGATGTACCCTGTAAATCTTTGATTTTATTTTTGCTAGCATCTACACAAAATGTAACCCTATCCTTTACACTGAAAGGCAAAAAAAAAAAAAAAAATCATCATTCTGCAGAAGGCTAATTGAACAACACTCTTTAATCTCACACAGCTACTCAAAATGGGGCTTGCAAGTGGTAAGAGTGCCCCTTGAGGGCATTAACTAGCCACAATGGTTTGGTGTAACCTGAGCACTTGATGGACAAGGACTCTGTCACCTTCTCCAGACCACCGATAAAGATGCTAACAGGAATGGTCCCAGACAGACCCCACCAATGCCCCACTTGTTACCAAGCTCCAGGCTGATGTGACTGATCAACTACTGCCCTCTGAGTCCCATTATCTAACCAGTTTTTTTATCTGTCTCGTTGTCCATCCATCCAGACCATCATAGCCCAACTTGGATGTGAGAACAGCGACAGCGTCAAGAGCCTTGCTACAGCCCAGGTACATGACATCCACCACTCTCCCCCATTCACAAACCAATCATTTCTTCCCAGAAGGTCATCAGGTGGGTCAGATGTGATTTATACCCAGTAAACCCATGCAGACAGCTCCCAATCACCCTCTCCTTCACATGCCCAGAAACATGCTCCACGATTTTCCCAGGGACCAAGCAAGGCTGACCAGCCTGGAGTTTCCCCTTCAGTCAACCTTTTTGTCCTTTTGGAAGATGGGGGCCACATTTTACAGAATCATAGAATCACCAGGGTTGGAAGCGACCTCTGGAGATCATCTAGTCCAACCTCCCTGCCAAAGCAGGGTTACCTACAGCAAACATCTACAACATTTGCCTTTCTACAATCACTGGGGACCTCCCTGGATCTCCACGACCTCCCAGAGGTTATAGATGTCTCACCTTGCAAGGGCACTGGCCAACTCACAGCACCCACAGGTGCAGTCCATCTTGTCCCATTGACCCATGGGTGAGATTGTCTCCAGCCACCCCAACTTGATGTTTATCCACTGCTGATTATTTCTCTCTTTGACCTGTCTCTCCAAGTGCAGAGGTCTGGCAGGACTGGCTGGGGAGGACTATGGCAATGTCAGTGTTTAGCTCTCTGCCTTCTGTGTCTGCTGTCACACCAACTCACCCACCTCATTCAACAATGACATGCCCTCTTTGTCAGTCCTCCCTGGCAATATCTCTGGCCACAGTCTCCCCGCATCATTCCAAATCTCAACACCCAAGACAAGACATCAAGTCAGCATACAGGTGCCTCTGTTCCCTGGAGAGCAGTCTCCATTAACTATCACCCTCTTTTTCTTCTTTGCTCAGTCACTTGGTCGCTACTTGTAACTGCAAAACCAGAGGTGGAGAAGAGGGCCGAGATGTGACATTAAGTGATGAATTTCCAGGTTCCCTCATCATGGAAGCTTCTCTCCACAGCTCTTTTGGAGGCGGTCCTCTGGATTTCCCTCCTCATTTGTAATGCAGGACTTGAGCTGTTGGCTTTGCAGGGTCTTTGCAAGACCCTGTCAATCTCCTGTTTTTCCTCCCTGATGGCACGCAGCACATCCCATCAGGCAAAGCCATCACCATTCCCACCCTGAGCATCTTCTCTCAAGGTCTCTGACGTACCAGGGTAGATGCTCCAGCCCAAATCAGAGGCAGACTCATTTGGCACATAAACATAAATGAACCATGTTCTCCAAAGGACAAATGGCCACCTACATCACCTACATTTAAAAGACAGTGTTGTTCATTTCAGGTACACATAGTGTTACTCAACTGGCTTACTGCAAAAGTGTGATTTCACCATTTAGTAATAAAAAAGTCGATTGGTGTTTCATATAATTGCTGGCTAGCAACCCAGATTAAGGGTCTCAGATCAGATCATAAAGAGACTTGCAGTGATTAAGGCACAAACACACCTAATGCACTGCTGGCAGTTTTTCACTCCGTTTTTGCCTGAGAGACAGGAGTGCAAATCTGAAATGTAATATAACAATCCAAAATTTCAAAGAGGTTTTAACCCATTCTCTAATATGCTGTAATAACAGCTCTTTTCTGAAGGTTCTCTGAAACCATAAAATCCTAAACTATGTTTATAATAATGAAAAACTGCACATCTGATTTGAATATTTAATTACTCAGTTTGGACATAAAATGACAGCTTGCAATACAGATAATAGTTTTGGCAAAGCTGCAGACATTAATCTAGAGGAAGATTTGGTGTAAAGTTATTCTGCTGTATTCACAAGAGGTGTCTGTGTTACTAAAATGAAGAGAAGCCACAAAAAGCCATATTCCTAAAAGAGTTAAATCTGAAGAGCAACCTACTTTCAACATCGAATTTGGATTAACAGCTACCAGGGCATTTGGTCTTTGAACCATCAACTGAAAAATCAAAAATCCAGAAGTTCAAGTCAGTTCAACATTATGAATGGAAAAAAAGAAAAGAAGCAGTGGGTTAAGGTACAACATAAATCCTAAACCTGAAAAACACTTTCAAACAACACTGTGTTTGACGCAGTGAAGCCTTTTGTCTGCATTTTCTGCCCTGAGTGTACTGCGGCTGCAGCTGACTGTAGTTCTTGGCCATTACAGCTTGTAACACTGCTAATTTTCAGAACTATTAGAAAGCTTTCAATTATCAGGAGAGTTCCAGCAAAAGAGAAAAACTCCATGTAAAACCCTTGTCCAAAGGAAGAAAGTAGGACCTCATAAAAACCTCAAGGTTGAAGAAAATCCAGCCAAGCAGAACAGAATTACACCTCTTCCCACAAAAATACATGAATAAATAAATTAATCTCTTACTTACTCTTCCAGACAACAGTACACGTAGTCTAAAAATTCCAGGTAGTTAGTGATAAACAAACTAGGTTACTACATAGATACCAAGGATAAATATAGTCATTTCTAATGCAGGGAAACACTCCCAGAAAATTTTTTGAAAGCCTGAGATAGCTGTACTGTATGCAAAAGCCTGTTTTGTGTACAAACATCACCACCACTCTTCACTTTTTGGTGACTACTGCAGAACATAAACACTATGTAAAGATATGCCCTGTGTTAGTACTTACAGATATGTTAGAAAAAGCCAAAAGCCACCAAAAAAATTGCATGGTAGTACAGTAATGAGCCATCCTCCCCAGCTAATACATGCCTCTTACAATTCATCCCACTGACATTTATAATCAGACTACCTACGAGCTCTGACGGGATCACATGATGAAACATCTATGCTACCTCAAGAGCAACACTGGCGATATATCACAAACTCCACACAGATACAACTTCTTCCAAGTCCTCACTTCCACCAGGGAAATAAGGGATCTACTATGCCTCGGAGAGGGTCAGCACTACATACTCTCCCTTTCTACCCAGACAGTAATAGGAAGTAGATGGCATAGAGCTGACCCTACATCTTCATCAGTCACTGATGGAGTGATGTCTATCTGTGGCCTTCAGGTTGCTCCCCAAAGCCCAAACTTTGGGCAAAGCCTACGCAGCTGAAAAGCAGAGACAATACAGAGTTATTCCACTGCTCAGGGAGGGTATGATCCAAAAGAAGCCAGTATTTTATTTTTAAACTACATCAACTTGGAAGAAGTACCTTCCATAAAACCAATTTCAGCAGATACACACTACAGCTTGTAATCTACTAGAACAGTAATTTTATGTCTTTTATGCTCTTCTTTTTCACAGAGCAGATGTAATATGTCTAAAATCTTCAGTAATTCTGCCGCTGTATCTTAACAGGAAAATGGGGCAGAACAAAACTCTACTCTTTCTGAAGCTGCTTTTTCTACAGAAAATCTGTTCTGAGATCCTATAGGAAAGGCTTTTAAAAATTATTCCAACTGTAACAAAATATATACACCATGCTGTAAACAGACTGGGCATTTGCAATTTGAATTTTAAAAGCTTCTAACACTTCATTTTGAAAATGAAAAAGAAATGAGAATCTCTTGCATCTACAGTAATAAAGTGAGAACACTGAATAACATTAACTGAGAGTTCTCCTGAAACAGCAATTCCAGATGATTACCTGTTTGTGAGATGCTTGCAACTCTTTGGGCAAATATTACCGGTATACTAACACTTCTCATACACACAATGAAATGTATATGCAAGCAGCTGCAATGATTGCAGTGCAAGAGCTTGCACTACAGGATACCTAACATCATGGCTTTTAGCAGACATAAGTGATCAAATCTCATTATTTCCCTTGAAGGTAGACCTTTGCTATGTGATGTATTGAGCTCTGTTTTCAGACTTCAGGGATGCTTTTTGTATCATCTGGAAGGTACACACACTTCAAGAAAGAAGGGAGCAAAAAAAAAAATCAAAAAAGCTTGATATGACACAAGAGACAAAAGATTGCTATGAAAGATGCTAGCACAAGACTTTATGATTATCTGCCAGACTAGAACATTTACAGGGTGAAAGACTGGCTTCCTGAATCTCCAAAAACATAAAAGAAGAAAACTTCTTGTATTTCTTGCTACAATTTCTCAGCTCTGAAAACAGTGCTGCTGTAAAGGAAAAGCCCGGTTGAGAAAACTGATTAAAATTAAATCTGACTGACCTTTATTCCAGTGAAGTTGAAGTACAGTTTTGGGGTACTCCTTCTTCCCTCCTCTGCCTTAAAAGGAAATTTTTAGTTGGGATTTAAAATTCTGCTCTGATTTTTCTACAAGTCATAACCACATGCCATAATCACAATTCATTACTGGAAAAGAAACGAATGTACCTATTTTTATATATTTATTGCTTTCTACAGGAAATTAAAAAAAATCAAAACTTGTCTACCAAAAAAATCAATCAAGTAACAGACTAATTGGTCAAAATTAGTCAATCACTGGTTTCAGACCATAGGAAGAGACACAACTCCTATAGGACTGTTGTGCGAAGCTTGGCTAACGGGACACTGCCACTTGGGAAGTCACAACACTTCTTGAACAGGTTGCTGAAAGATGCAGCTTTGTTCAAGTGAATCCAGCTGCCAGATTCAGCATGCACACATACACATGAAGTCCCTGTGAAACAAATAACTGAAAAACTTTATAATAACATTTTGAAGAGTTTTCCCTTTTTCCTCCTGAAGTAACTGAAGCATGTAGTGATTTTACTCATTCGTTTTGGCTTCTTCTTTCTTCCTGCTCAGCCTTCAGTTGGTCTGAATGGAGAAGCCAGAACCGCACGTACTCACCAGTAGTTTTAAAGCAGTTTACTTGCTTAGAAATAAGCCAGGGTAGAATTTCCAAGGCAGACAGCTCCTCCTGCTCTGCTGAGAGCATACGGGGAGCTCCTGAGCCTCACCTGCTCTGCATGGCCAAGGAGCAATCTTTATCTATAAGATAAATATTTGGCACAAAATAATTACGGAGGAAAAACATTGTAATCTGTCCTCATCAAAATAATCTACCAGGACACGTTAGTTAATCAACACTTGATTGGCCCCAGGACGATGAAGCAGCATGCAGATACTCAGAACTGAGAGATGTCAGGAGAAATGCAGAATTTGCTCCTCTGCCTACAGCCACGCCAAGGCAATGCAGACAGGAATGCAACGCATACCCACGGGTCTGATTTCTGTACCTGCTTTCCACAGTGGGAGATACACAGCTATACACAAGGTAGGGAGAAATGTGGCATTCTGTGTCTCAGGGTAGGGCAGGGGAGAGAATGAGCTTGTCTCCCTGCTCAAAATGGTTTAAGTTCACCTGTTTGGCACTGAAAAACAGACTTGGGACATTCACACATTGAGAGACAGCAAGCACCTGGAGGGGTAGGTCCAGAAACGTATTTCCTGACAAAAAAAATGCGTAAGCTGTCACCAAGAAACAATCTGTAACTTCCCCAAGAAGGAACCAGGTGAGGACACATCTGGTGTACAACAGCCTCATGCCACTCGTTCCTCCCTCCCTCTTCCCACCACCTTTCCTTGCACCAGCGCTGGTCCTGCCCTAAGTCATCCTAACAAGCTAAACTACCATAAAACCAGCATAACATAGAAATGAAGTTTCTTTATTGGTCTGCATAAGACCATTACCACCGCTGAAATTAAGGAAGAGTCAGTGGCAAAGAGCAATTAGATGGCCTTGGCCATACTATCAAATCTCACATGGCAGAGTTGCTCGTCTTAGTTGATGTTTAGCAGTAACAAACTACGGAAACTTAGGAAGTTTCCTACAGATCAGACCCTTATTTCACCCCACCAGTGGCCAAGAAGCTCTGACCCACAGGTCAGAGCTGCACCTTTTACTACTCTACTTTTACTTACATGCAGGATTTTAAATGCATATTAGCACATATTTATTTAACTATACTGAAAGATCCTGATGCATACTAGAATAATAGCTGCTTTTGCTGTGTGAAGCAACACAGACGTAGTCTTAATACTAAGCCAGTATATATAGTCAACCACACTTTGCTCCAGCTGGTTTCAGGGTTCTTACTCTGAATGTTGCTTTGATTTTTTCCCTCAACAGATATCACAAAAGAAGAGACACACCTCTGAGACTACATTCCCAAGTATGTCTGACATTGCTTAGTTACCTTTTTTGTCGATCTCTGGTTGTCCACTATGACTTTAGAAACAGGTTGAACCACAAGGCCTACACTTGGAGAAGAGTTTGAGGTTGAGTAAAACCACCACAGCAAGGAACCAGAATGTAAATGTACATGTAAGTGTGCACCAGTACAAAAATGCAGCATTTCTTAGAAAAGCTGCTAACAATTAACATGCACCTGAACAAGGACACCAGGTTAAAGAGACGCCTGGTGAAGAAAGTCAAGAGGTTACAATAGGATAGGTTTGATCACACTGAGGAAAATGAAAGCCATTGTTAAAGAGGTTGATCTTTATCCTGAAGGACGACCTATAAATGATGCATCATTTTGTATAAGGTCAGAAGGTAACCCATAAAAAAGACATCAAAGAAATTAGACAAAAGCATCATTAAAGAAATATATATAGGACATACCACAGAAGAGAACTACTAGATCATTGTAGTTGCTTCCCATGACAACAGCACATAATTTCCCCATCCATGCTGTACACTATTCACAGTATTAATCTAATCTTCCCTTAAATTTGTTCAAATAAATGGACGTTCTGTGGTTCTAAAATAGTTTTGGAAGAGTATCTGAAAGCAATCAGCTACTAGGTCTTCGTTTTTAACCTAGAAAAGCCCTTGTAAGGCAATCCTGTGCAATTCCTCACACAAGAGAGGAATCTGACAAGTTACATAGCAAATAGTATTTTCTCCATCTCTATTTCAAAAGCCCAAACTGCAAAGGGTGTGAATGAAGGAAAAAAAAAAATCAGTATCAGAACCCATGCCACTGTCTCCAAAGGTAATACTTAACTAGAAAATCAAAAAACTGGCAAACAGATTAAAGCAGTATGGTCTATGAGACTGTAACAGAGAATAATCAGAGAGAAAGCCTGGATTAAAGGGGCTGGTTGTGTGTAATGATATCCAGCAGTGCCAGAGGCTGTTGTACATGAGGGAGAGGTGGACTGAAAGACATAAATGTTAAAAAGAAATCAAACTTATTTTATTTTCTATTTTTCAAACTCACACATGGCACATATAAGTTTTATCCAAAAGTATCTCCTATATTGTCTGTTGTAGCTTCACTATTGTAGAAACCTAAGACATGAGTAATCAGATGGCAGAAATTACTGTTATTTACCACTGCTGTCACAACTCTCCATAATTATACAGCAGGTTGACACAGCATCTTGACAATGATAGGAAAAAAGCGGTTTTTGTAGAAATTTTGT
>NW_009609061.1:50875-54728 GCF_000690535.1 Cariama cristata
CAAATAAAATTACTGCAGCTAAAAATTGACAAAGCAATCATCTCTTTCAGGTTGTTTTTTTTTTTTTTGTCTCTGTCAAAAAGTTACTATTGCGAGAATACTCAAAAACATAAGAAAAAAGCCCTCTATGTCTAAACTGTAGCTTTATCCTAGAGTAGGGCCACAATGTACGCACAGATGTCTTGTGCTGTTTAAAACTGAAAACAATTAAGGAAAAAGTGAGTTGCAAGGGGAGTGGGACAGGAAGAAGGGAAGAAGGTTATTTGCAAAACACTGAAGAAGTCCTGCTCTGTATTAAAATAAAAAAATCTGAAACTCTCAGATTCAAATCCAGAGTCTGAACCACTTAATGTCAACTTGTACTCATGCTCTCTGTGTCCCAGGCGAGCAAGCTAAACATGGGAGTAGGACAGGGAAGAGTGACTACTGGTTGAACTCTTAAGTGTACAGAGTTGCAATGTTCTGATAAAGTATTTTTGGTTGGCAAATTTCTCAATAGCTTTAATCAAGAGTTACCACTTGAACGCAGACCCTGCATGTTGGACAAGTTACACTTCTCACCACTCTCCCACGCACGACCTGGGATGAGAGGCGACAGGGAGCACCCCCATCGAACCTCCCATCTCTCTGCCCCAAGCAGCCCCATCGAACCTCCCTCCACCCCCCTTGGAGGCCCTGGCTGCCCTCCCTCTATCCCTGTGGCCTCCAAGGTCACATACGACCCATGACACTGAAGCAGTCGTACATCTTTCCCTCGCACCTTCAGTTTCCCGCTGGGATGCGCAAAGCTCCTTCCCCGGGCTCCGCGCAAGGAGAGAAGATCTTCTCGTGCCTGCTTAACCATCTGGCGCTCCTCCCTGCTGTCATCTGCATACTTGAGTTTACTGTTTTAAATACTGTGGTTAAAATCCTAGTTCTGCTGCCACGAGTGGTATAGCTAAGATACTCCCGGATTCTCCATTTCAACGGCATAAACAAATGAGTACATTCTTCTGTATTTTCAAACAACTTCGCCAAACTCTTACAGTCATAAAAAGTCTTTGCCTACAAATGGCCTCTTTTTAAAAAGTTTGGGTGGGTGTGGAGTGAGGAATACTATCGTTAGTCTCAAAAGAAACAGTCTTAGATGTTTACTGCTTAGGTTGAATATAACAAATTTTGACTTGAAATAAACAGTTTTGCATCCTGAGTTCATAGGACAATGAAGACTTATCTAACATTAAGCAAACTTTGAAGAAGTATCCCACTAGATATGCGGCACATAAGTGAATGTAATTCCTCTGTACACTACATGAAGTGTGGAGATACCCACAATACAGTATGTATGCATATAGCCACTATATAGTATGTACAATTAAGTTGTTTTCATGTGTGTTTTGTATAATAATGCATTCACTCACACACCACATACTGTAATTATTAGCTAGATTAGCTAGAGACTTTATTAGATAATGATGGTCTGTTTCATTTCTCAGCCTTTAAAACTTAAAATAGAAGAACACCCCCACTGTGATGAAAGGTAACACAGCTTGTTGATTAAAGAGAAAAAAAACCCACACAAACAAATGAACAGAAAAACCCTGCAAGTATATTCCCACAGCACCAAGACTGAGATTCGATAAAATCCCAAACCATAAAAAGACATGCACAAATTCTATGCCTCCAAATTCCTGGGACATCGGTTGCTAGCTCAGCCCTTGCTTTCAGTAATACTCAGCATCCAGGTCCGCAACTGCAGTTACTGGTTTTGAACAGGTCCATCCTCTCGTCCTGCAATATGAATGGCACAAAAGCTGCTTTACCCCCTGCACACCATATCATTAGAAAATTAGCTATACCCTACTGTCATTACACACAGTGAGTAGCTCTCCCTCTAAGATAAGAGCTAAGTTTCCAAAAAAGAAGGAAACTGAGATCCATTATAACTTATTCCTTGGGTTGATCGAACATACTGAAATCAAGCTGATGTTGGCTTGTCTCTTATGTTCTCCCTTCACCCTCTTTAAACAGAAAATGTCTGTAGGTCCTCCAATATAAGACACCATTTTCAAGAGGTTTTAAGTTTGCAAATGTTAAGGTTCTTACAACCCTTATTTTGGTTTGAACCTTTTAACTCATCTTTTATTTTCTACTGTTATCATTTGACCAAGAAAAATTAAACTCTCATTTTCACCGTGAACCTGTTTTGAAAGTTAATAAATTAATACTGTTTTGATGTTCAACCCATATTCTTTCAAACTCAAGGTAGCTGGGCTGCAAGTATGCTACAAAGAAGCCTAATATCACTTGTAACACAACACTGACCATCCTTTAAGATTTCAGAAATATCCCTGGCTCTGTGGCTTACGTAAGTTTGAAATGTGTAAAAACTTAAAAAATGGAAAACAGAAACATGCTAACACCTCTGTGACTCACAATAAATTTGAGAATAACATAGATTTATTTCTGACTCTTGCAGTTTCTTAAATGCCGCTTCTCAAGGAATCTTTACTTACATTAAAGGGCTATCAGGCTGTGAGTTTGTCACTGCTGCTGTATGGACATGTGCTGTATAAACAGCCAATTCAAGGCATAAAAATCAACCTCTTAATAAAATGCGATTGTCTTTTGAAGTAACTTCCAAAATGGATCATTTCCTTGATTTTCAGCTGGATGGTAATTGGAAAAATGTGGAGGAGGGAAGATAAGACAGTGCCCCTTTTCACTGTGCTACCATTGATACACAACCTTGTATGAAGTATATCCTTTGAAAAAAAGACATAAAGGATAAAGGCATAAAGGGCGGAGAAAGAGGAAGTCGGACACTTAAAAAACGCAACTAATACCACCAGGACTATTAATTCCAGTTATAATACTGCATGGCTTGACATCAAATTCTGTCCTAGGCTGACCAGACACATACAGGATGCAAAAGTATATCTGCTATATGCTTTCTGGAGGCTATATGAGCAGTCATTGAAAATCAATCTGAATACAAATGTAATTTATTAAAAGAACAGTGAAAATCATTATGCAGGGTCACACTGTCAGCAGTTTGTACAGAATCAGATGCCATCCACAGAATCTTGGTCTTTAAAAGTCTCTGTGATCTTTTCAATCTTTCTGTATAGTTACATGAGAACAAAGCTACAGTTTACCTCTCTTGTTTCTCAGCACTTCTACCCCTTGCAGCTCATTTCAGCTGCAGAAAGAGGCTTTATAGAAACTTTAACCTTTAACAGTCACAGCTTAAGTAATCACAGAGCAAGTGGATTTTTTTTTTCCCTTTCTATTTCAGTTCTGCTAGAGATTCTATGAACTTCTCTTGGTTCTGAAGTTACCTAAAAACATCGCAAGACCATAGACTTAAATGAAAAAATGTCTCAGATGTGAACTATGAGAAGTCCTACAAAAGCCCAATGAGAAGCATTTATGACAAGCCCAGACTTTGTGGCAAACACAGTATCTTTTGCTTAAAAGACTTTGGGCATAAACTGCAGGTACAAGGACATATTGCATAAGCTATCACATGCTCGCCGCAACTGTGTGAATGTTGCAGGATTTTGAGAAGTCACTGTGCTGAATAATTTAAGATCTAATAAAATATTCAATTTTACTGATACATTGGTTTCATTTTAAAATAAAAAATGTGAATAATGACGGGAACAGGTCTAAAAGTCAATAGAAATATTCCATTACTCATTAAGAAAACAGTTGTTCTACTAAGCCTCGGGAAGATACAACCAGGACGATAAAAAGGTCTCCAATCCCGAGGGATTCCTCCCAGCCCGGGTATCACACGAAGGGACAGAAACAGCCCCGGTACAGGGGCACGTTGGGACCTCGCAGAGGGGTAAAGAGCCCTGCGGGGAGG
>NW_009609062.1:0-3992 GCF_000690535.1 Cariama cristata
GGTGGGCTCCGCACCCCCTTCCCACCACCGAGCACTCACCGTGAGCCGTGGGACCGATCCATCCCACCGGATAACAGTCAGCCTCATCCATCCATGGCCGCCCTCTTTACCGGGAAGGTCCTGATGGACAACCGAGAGAAGGATGAGGTGGAAACGGAGCGGGAACTGGGCCGGGCACTGGAGAACAAGGTGCTGCTGCTCTACTTCGGATCGGGGCAGTGCCCACGGTGCCGGCAGTTCTCCCTGCTCCTCAAGGATTTCTTCCTCCGCTTGACCGATGAATTTTACGTGGAACGAGCTTCCCAGTTGGTCCTGGTGTACGTGTCCCGGGACGAGACGGAGGAACAGCAGAGCGCTTTCCTGAAGACCATGCCGAAACGCTGGCTGGCCCTCCCTTTCGGGGACGCCTTCAAAAGGTACGGCCCGGGGGACGTAGCAAGGCAGACCCCACGCACCAGCCCCGGATGGATTTTCAGATATTTAGACTTTTTTTTTTTTTTTTTCCAAGTTGTTTCCTTCATTTTCCACCCCCAAGAGCAGTCGGCGTGGTGTCTTAATGGAAAAAAAAAGATGGTAAAGCTCTTTGGCTGCACCTATTTATAAAGCAAAAATATTTCCTCTTCCTTCCATCTCGCTTTTTGCCGATATATTTGTCTTCCGATTTTATAGCGCTATTTATAACTCTTAAAGACGCGTCAGCCGGCCCTCCAGGCAGGACATGTAGCGTGAAAGATGGATGCAGCCAGGCGGATTGGAAGCACTCACGCATTTACTGTAACCTCATTAAGTGACAGAACGAGCTGCAATTAATACCGAGAATTATTCCCAGCTCTTGTTGAGGGAAAACTGGAGGACGTTCAAATTTTAAGCGTCCTGCTGCTGTTTAACCGCTGCTTGTGTAAAACGGGTCCCAGCAGCCGTCCCACATCTCCCGTAGCCTGGGGAACTGACGCCAAAATCCCCTTCCCCTTTTACCGGCCCCACAGAGATCCGCATCAGGCTTTAATTACCAGCGGTGGACAAACGAGCAGGTTATGTTCAGCAAATCGGCTCCGCACGGCTCCGTACCAGGACAGCCGCGGCAATCCTACCGGATGGTGAGGATGAGGAGCGGTGAGGAACGCTACACCCCTTCCCGATTTGAGGTTTCTTCCCCGCTTTGCCTTGCAGGGAGCTGGAGCTGCGGTTTGCCGTATCCGAGGTGCCCGCGGTGGTGGTGCTGAAGCCGAATGGGGAGGTAATCGTTGGAAACGCCGTGGAAGAGATCCAGCGCATCGGTCCCGCTTGCTTCCGAAACTGGCAGGAGGCTGCCGAGCTGGTAGACCGAAATTTTCTCTTGGCGGAGGATTTTGACAACCAGACCAGGAGAAGCATCACCGACCCCATCCGCCGCCTCAAGTACAAGCTGGAGAAGACGACGGAGGAGAAGAACAAGGAAAAGAAAGAGGAAGGTGAAGAGTCATCTTAGGGGCTCAGGAGGTTGCGGCCGCGCCAGCTGACTTGGCCAGGGACGTCCCTCAGGTCGCCGTCTCTATCCGACGTCTCCAGAACAACAACATCCATCTGTATTGTACAAGTCCACTAAAATCACGTTAGTTTTCCAAAAGGTGAATTGTTTTAAGGCAAACGTGCTCTTCTGCCATGCACGGCTGTTCATACCTGGAAAATTGGTTAGCGTAACGAGGATATTCCAACTCGAACTGAATTACATTTCCTTTCCATCGCTCTAGGACCTAGCATAGTAACCAATCTCACAGTGACATCTTTGTCATTTATTTACCAAAAAAGTAACTGCTAGAGACCAGCATTCAGTCAATGACTCGCTCAACATTTTAAAAAATGGGAATTGCATTAAAAAAGAGGCCACAGCATGCCCAAGTACGGAGCAGCTGTGGCAAACGACAAAAGAATCCCTACGATCAGCCAACGTAGGGGTTTTTTCAGAGACAGGCACTCACGCGCCAAGCGAGCAAGTCCTGAGGAATCTCCCACGTCACTGCTGAAAATGTAACGTTTTGGACAAATCCTGCTGAGGAGCAGGTTGCTCCATGATGGGAATTACAACACGCAGCAGCTGCCCCGGTGACCTGCCCCTCCGAGCGTCAGCCACCTCTTTTTTTTCTGCTAATCGCGGTTGCCATCTGCTGCCACAGAGTGCCCAGCACTGCGGACGGCAGGAATCCGCCGGGAAGCCCGGTCCCATCCCGGGTGGAAGAGCTGCCTGTCCTAAACCTACCGCAGCAGATGGGAAACCTGCCAGGGCAGCGCATGTCCTTAGTAAACACCACTCTGCTTCGTCCTTTCAAATTCAACGGATTTGCACGAAGCCGACTCTCTGAACGGCTGAGAGGGAGCATGCTCTGTAGCCAAAAATCTCATTTACGGAGCCTGGAGGGAATCCCACTGACTGCATCCCCCCACTTTCCATAATCAAGGGCTCTGAAAAGCAGGAGAAGGGGAAAAAAGACTGTTCATTTGCTCATTTCTGGTTCCCTGTTCTCCACTATATCACTGGGGGAGGAGCGGAGGACTTCCAAAAGCTTTGCTGGATCCCTGAAGGATCTGGGAAGGAAAGCACGTGTTGAAGACAGACGAGAGGCCGTGCAAAGCCACCTTGTTCAACTTGCATTCTCCATTAATCCTCCTTCTCTTCACCCAGTAAGTTTGACAGGTAGGCGAGGGAAGGAGGAGAAGTCCCGTAACAGAAATGGTTGGGAGGACTCTGCTTTAGGGCGCTTCCTTCAGGATGCTCTCTGGTGCACGGAAAAGGCACAAATAAAACCCAAAAGTGCTTTCCGGTGACGTACCTGCTGGAGGAGTGGAGCCGTGCTGGCTGACGGTCGCTAACTAAAACAATATTCCATTTACCTCGGGCAATGTCCAGCAGTTAGTACGCCTATATTTAAAAAAAAAAACTTGTAAATCACAAATTAGGAACCTGGAGTAACGGGAGGGAGGCAAAGGGCAACACTTTCACCTGTTGTTAACTGGCAGTCAGGTGCTGCTTCTCCTCCCCATGGAACTTTGATGTCAATAAAAAGACACTCTCCACCTGAATTTATGTAAAGATCGATAATATTATATGAGGACTTTTACCAGCCCTACCTTTTTTTTTTTTTTTTACCATCATATTTTCCTCTGTTCAAAACCAAAAGTTGCCCTTGTCTCGGTTGTTGTGCAGAAGAACAAGAGGCTGAGGAAGGGACAACGAGCAATCGCGAAAAGTGAATCTGCCAGCCCGGAGAAGTGCTGCTGTGGCAACATCATCATCACCATAAAGAGAAATAAGTGCTTTAGTTCCTCTTTTTGATTTCCTGGGTCGGTTTTCTCTTTTTTCCCCAGTAAAAGAAGCCATAATGCTTACAAGCGTGCTTTAGTCAAAAGCGTGAGGTGGAGTCACTCTGGTTTTTATAACTAATAAAGCTCAGCGATACGTGGGAAGCCAAGAAAGCAAAAAAAAAAAATCAACAAGCTGCGTGTAGGCAGGAGTCGCTTTGCAGCTCTGAGCCCAAGGGGGAGGCCGATGCTTTGCCTAGCGAGGGAACACCGCATCCCACCTCACGCTGGCGTGAGGGGCGGGAAAACCCTACAAACAAAACAGCCACAAATGTTATTTCCCCATCTCAAGTTCCAGGAGAGATGAAAACTTTCCCGACAGATGCACTGCACAGCGCTGTTAAGACGTTTAGCTCTGCTTTCAGGCACAGGGTGCTTATTATTTATATTTATAGGGCACAGAACAAAGGGTATTCGAATGCTTAGGGCAGTATCTAAGCACCCTTTAGCGCAAATAAACAATTTCTGATGTATTTACTTTTTCAGACACGCTACCTTACAGTTGGTCTGCTTAATTCTTGCTTTACGTTTTCCCCGTCATACAGTCTTCCTACAAAGGGCCTTGCTGTTCTGTAAAAAGAAAAAAAAAAACATATATATACACACGCTGCTGCACATGGAATCATGAAGGTGCTTCCCAAGTTTCAGATGGGAAA
>NW_009609062.1:4023-19698 GCF_000690535.1 Cariama cristata
GGGAGGAGGATGGGTCTGATCCCCTAGATAGCCTGGGAAGTGAGTAATTTCACAACTCCCAAGAGGAATGTGGAAAATCCGCATAGCCTGACACCTGTCTGAGGCCGCAGGCTCATCCCACGCAGACCGCACGTAGCCTCGCTTCCTACAGCAGAGGCGCGGGGCAGCCCAGCAGAGATTCGGGAGCCCAACTGTACCGGGACACCGGCAACGGCTCGATTTTCCGGTTTCACCAGCAAATACCAAGATGCCGCGGTACTTTGGATAAAGTGGGAGATTTCTCACAAGAGGCGATGGCTTTTTCCTCATCTGTGTTTTAGCTGAGGAAGGACAATGAAGAAGATAGAAGACGTTCTCTACAGCTCACCTACACCCACATTTTTACTTGCAGATAATGTTACGGTAAATAAGAGACACCAATATGGAAATGCAGCGCTATTGCATATGGATATTCCCGGCTTGTTTTTGATATCCAAGCCTTGCTAAGAAAAAGTTTCCTAAACTTGGGTTTCCATTTGCTGGAGAGGGTGTGAAGAAACTTGGTAATTAAAACTTGCTTCGGTCATTTCTCAGAAACCACTGCTTGCAAATCTACTGAGTTAGAAAATGAATAAACACTGAGAGCATGAGAATTCATCCCATTTTTTGCCGAGCGTTTCGTCTCGCGTCTCCAGTTGCTTTTGCAGAATGTTGCTTCTCCTCCTTTCAATGAGGGGGAGCCGTACTCACGGCCCGCGGGACTTTGGAGGTGTGCACCCAAAAACATAGCCTGAGAAAAAGGCTCACCCACTGGGACTGGGGAAAGCTCTGCAGTGGGTGCTCCACCTCGCCATGAATGGGCCAGGAGCCCCGGACAGCACCGGTCGTGGTCGGATCGGAGGCGGATCACTAGGCAGACGATTTCCACCCGGTCACAAGCCCGATGCTGGCTGCCTGGCTCCTGCCTGGGCTTCAATCCAGAGCCCTGCCCCTGGTGATCGTGTGGACCTCACCGCCGGCGAGGTGCTCCGCATCACCAAACACCTGAGGAACATCGACAAGAAATTTCAGAATTTCCACAAAAAGGTAAGTATTTTTCAATCCACTTATTTGCTTACAAAACAAGCAGATTATGTTCAGCCAAAGCGATCCTGTCTCATTCTTGCTGCATTATTTATTTAAGATAATGAATTTAGATGGCTCTCGGACAATTTGGGGTGGCTTCTCTCTGTGCGGATATTTAATTATGTAAATGCCTTTTTCTGTAATGAATTGCATCAATAGATAAAGTTTTATAGCACTTAACCATCTAAGCACACAAGTTCCCTCCAAAAGCGATGCAAAACCACTTCAAGTGCTGTTGACAGCACCTGCAATTATTTTCACAAGTGAGTTAAACTGGCGCGAGGAAAAGGGGGCCTGCGATCACCCTGTTGAGAAAACTGGGATTCGTCACCAGGAGGGAGTCCAAACATCACGAGGAGGCTCAAGCTGGCGGTGCCGTGGGTGGTGGTAGGAGCCCAAGTGTGCGTCACAGCCTGGAAACATGCTCCAGCAGAAGTGCTGTGCCTTCCCGTCCGGCACACTGGTACTTCCCCCCCCTCTTCTCCTCCTTTTTCCTGGGATAGCCTCCGTATTTGCAGGACACTCTCCAGGCTGGAGCCCAAGTAAATAGACCTAAACTGAGAGTTAAGAAAACGGTTGTCACAGGCTTGGTGCTGCTGTAGAAACCCCATGGAACATGGCAGCGTTAAAAAAAATCCCTTCAACTACTTGCAGGAACAAGAAACCTCCTGGAGGAGTTGCCACTCTCTCCACCAAGGCATCTGGAGTTCCCTGTGATCCTGGTCTCCGCACCCAGGGCCGCAAGCTGTAGCTCTAGGTCCCGGTGACTGCCTTACCCCAGACACGCCGAACAAGTTGGGTTGGCCACACTTCTCCAGCAAACTCTTAGCTTTAACTCTTAGCTTTGCAAGAAGTTTGCTTTTAAGAGCCTCCAAACAATGCCGCCTGCACATGGAAATTAGACCTGCCCGGGCCGGTTCTTTCGCCATCTTTCCGAGTGCTCAGTTTGGGACTGCGTTGTTCTCTTGGAGGTTGGCCTTTGGATGTAAAGACACGAAGATACGCAACGCTCCTGCAGCAGGAAGCGGGGACATTCATCACTTGGGCTTGTGGAGTAGAACCTGGACAAAAGGCAGCAGGGAGCTTCATCGGGGGTCCTGGCCCTGGTGACTAAGGAGCGGGCAATTTCCACATCCATCCCATCGCTACCTGTGGGTTTTCTGCTTGCTTGGGTGTTCAGCATTTGTTATTTTCTGTTTTGCGCAGAACTTGAGTATTTAGGAACAGCCGGGTACCTGTACCGCTGTGCTGAAGTGAGTTTATCCTGGAAGAGGTGAGGATGAGAGTTTATGCATGCAAAAAAAAAAAAAAAAAAAAGAAAAAAAATCATGATTTTTCCCCTTCTTAATTTTAGGAGAAGTTATTTCAGCTTCTGTTGAAGCCAAACTGGCAGACTTACTGCAAGCCATCTCCTCCTTCCTGAACACATATCCTGCTTTGACCAGGGATGCCATCCAGCCTGCCATAGCGACCCTTATCGCCAATATCAATGGTAAATCCATAACCTTAGAGAACTTAACGAGCGCTGTAGTAATTGCCCTCTGCTCAGGGGTGACGGAAAGCTTTCAGCCGGGCTCAGCAGAGACACACACGGGTGTCCACGTGCACAGAAAGCACACGTCACTGCCGAAGCTGAGGAGAAGTCAGTGATCGTCAAGGCTTATTCGTATCCAGATCCCATCTTTAGGGAAGACGATGCTTTTAAAACACACGAAAGCACGATAAAGGCTTAGAAGCGAGAGCTTTTCTATTTAGGTTGGCAATCGTGCTGGCAAACCGCACCTATCTGTCTGTTTTCCACTAATAAAGACACATTGCGTTCGGACGGTGAGACCAAAGAACGGAAATGCGAGGCTCCGGGGAGCTGCTCTTGGCTTGGTGATGTCCGTTGGAGCGAGCAGGCGCGTGTCAGGACTTCTCTCGGTGCTGAATGCCTGAATAACGCCGGGCAAAACGTCTTCACGTGTTTGCTTGTGAGCGCGTGGCCGAGGAGGGGGGAGATTATGACCCACAGAAGGGTTGCGATATTTCGTTTACACAGCCCTTGGAGGTCTGCAGGTGCTACGCGCTAATTAAGAAACTGTTAACAGCCTCTAGGAGGTAAGGGCAGTGTCCTACGCCACGCCGACCTTCTTGGTTTGATGGTTAGGAATCCTTAGTGCTCTTTCTATCCTTGTTTTGCACATTATTGTTCTGGGAGCTTAGATATACTTAAATCTAGCGGAAAATCCTCACCTGAAAATTAGTCTCAACCTCCTCAGAAGAAAAGCATGGTGGTTCCCGGCCTTTGTTTTGTGGGTCAGGGGAGGTTCAAGAGGAAGCACTGAATGTCCCATCCCAATATTCTGTGTACGAGCAGAGCTGGGACTGCCACGAGGCTCTCGCCAGGGAGCTGGAAGGAAGGAAAGTGCACTAACCACACCGCCACTTTCACTCCCCGGTTTCTTTCCTCCCCTGCCTTCAAAAGACTTGCCGATGTGAAAATATATTTGCCTTATTAAAATAGCAGCGGTGACGTAAAGGGAAGTTTAATGAGACCTCATAGGGGGCTGCTCCTGTGTATTGTCTGCAGTAACTTGCCATTGTGCTTGGTCTAAAATAGTAATTAAAAAAAAATATTCACCTGTTAGAAACGCAGGAGGAGTTTGCAGGCCGCGCTGGAGGAGCTCAGTGCCAGGAGAGCAGCCGAAGCAGGTTTCTGCTCCACGATCAGCGCTGATCTGGCTACATGGGCCAGCAGAGAGGCCGCTGCTCGGCTTCCCTCCAGCTCGAGCACCTTGCTGGTATGCCGCACGCAGCTCTGAGTTACCTTGGAAGTGGAAGATGGGCCATTTCTCAAGAATTCCCGTACTTCCCTTTTGCAAGCCTCTGATCTGCAAAAGAAAGTTTAGGGTTTTACCATCTCCACTTTTACCCCCCCCAAAAAAAAATAAACCCAACCATAAAAGGACGTACTCATTCAGCAAGAATGAGACTGGGAATTGGGATTCCAAGTTATGTTTCTGGTAAATAAGGAGCCACACCCCTTGCTTTTGCTAGCTTTTATTAGTGCCTTTTTTATATATATATTTAATTGGAGGGGCGTTGCTGTACTGTGTTGCAATCCTTTTGGCTACAAATACCTTTACACTAGAAAAACACTTTTCATAGCACTTATCTGTAAACAAAGCACTTTGCAAACAAGGTATGATAATTATACTTACACTAAACGCGCCTGTAATTATACCGATTGAACATACAACACTGAGACACGGGCTACGGAAGATTTGATAGGAGAAACTGCTCATGCCGAGCCCTCCGCTGATCCCAGCAGCACTTTTGCTGTGGTTCTGTGTCCCGATTCTCCTGCGCTCTTCTAAAAGTCAGCCGTGGCCTCCAGAGTCTGAGCAGAAACCCTCACACACGCCACATTCACCTGAGCCGGAAACATTCAGCACTGAAGCAGTAACTCTGAGATTCTATGATTTTTTTAAACTTGTTTTTAATTGAACAAGTGTTAACGAGGGAAAGGTCAGCTGAATCTTAACTCTGACTTGCGTCTGGCTGGAGTCAGTGGGACAGAAGAACCTGTAGATTTGCCTGCCGTGAAGTCTGTGGTGCAACCGCAGGGAGAAATTTTGCAGGAGAAATTTAGCGGCGTTACTTAAGTCTCCAGCAGATGCTGAGGAAAGGGAAACTCCGCTTTTTGGGAGCCCAGGGCCATCAGCGTATTTTTTGGTTGCATAAGAAAACATAGGTTTTTAAAATTATTCATTATTTAGTGAAGAAAAATCAATAGCTTCACTGCTAAGCACAAGTTTGTTGGCCGTCACATTTTTGCTGTCAGTTTCTCTAATATTTGCAGAAGAAAAAAATTTCAGTTTCTGGTCCCTTCGATCTATAATCTTTGAATCAAATGTTTTCTATTACCCATAACACAGTTTCATCATTAAATCACCACCAGTATTCCTAAACCGAAGGCAAAATTCACCCATTTTAAAGACGGCAATGCTAGCTACGTGCTTGCAGCCAGTAAATCAATTGCTCGTGAGCAGGAGCATGTCATGCAGTGCGAGGGGTCGTCGGATTTAAAGCCTTACATCCCAGTCCGCCGTCCAGACAACGCTTCCGGGCTGAAAAACACCTTGACGCAAGCAATAGCTTTTTCCCCAGCTCATCAAAACCTTACAAAATCAGGGCTCCTTTTTAATTAAGAAACAAACCCTCAAAAGTTTAGATTTCAGTTTTGCTGAGCAGAAGTCGAGAAGGGCTCCGATCTCCAAGAAGGCTTCGTTACACCCATGCACCAGCAGAGAGAGCGGAGGAACGGTGGCTCAGGCGAGGGCCACTGCTGGCCTGTCCCTGTCCGAGATGCTTATCCTTTCCCTTCTTCTGTCCCCTCTTTTAACCTGACAGCCCTTTCCCCTCACCACCAGCAGCTTCCCGGTGGTTTGTTCGGTATATTTGGAAACACGGGTGTTTCTTAGGAAGCAGAAAGCGCTCGCCAGGTAGAAAAACTGGGGCTGCTGCGGTAGGTGCAAGCACGGAAGCCAGGATAACTCAGAAACGGTCCCTTCCTGGCTAATTAACGAGACACACGAGTTATGCAAATTACACGATCAAACAAATGTACGCTGCACACAGTTTCCTTACACGGAAGCGTGTCTGCAGGAAGCAGATTTTAGCTACAGCAGCCGCGCTCACCGACAGGCGCCTCTGCCAGTTATTTCGGGCAGGTCTTCACGTGCAGCCATCATGGACCTTTGGATAATTTCTTCACCTCTGATCTGAGCAAGAATTTGTGTTTTACTTAATTCAGCTGCGATTCAAAGCTGGGTAATTTGGGATTCTGCTGCTTTCAGACCAAACCACTGAAGATTCAGCCATGGGAGACCCAGAACCAAGTGGTATGTGATGGCATTTGAAACAACCTTTTATAACTGCTTGTAATGTAAGCTTTTGGGGCATGATATGACATATGACGCAGGTCAGCCTGTGAGCCACCTAGGAAATAGGGGTGCTAGAAAACAGCTGTAAGTTCCTCTAACTGGGGTTTCCATGAAGATCCCAAGTGTTCAGTTCTCTAAGTCTTTCTCGGACAGATGAAGTTGTATGATGCATTTGTACCAGACACTGACTTATGTAAGAGGAAAGGATGCAAACCCCCTTTTTCAGGAGGCAGAAGCTGCAACTTTTTCTCTTAAGAGATTGGAAGTACATAATGCTGGTACTTGCACATCACCAGCTCAAGTCCCTCTGAGGAAAATTTGCTATAAGTCCCCATTCTCAAAGATGACAACGTTAATTATGAACTTAATCGGTTTGAATCTGAGTAACACTTACCAATCGAGCACCTATAAGCACAAATCGCTCCTGCCAGAGCCGCATCTTCAACACGGGCCAGTGCCCGGTACTTCGGAGAGAGGTGGGGAAAAAAGAAATCTCCCTGGCTCTGTAATCAAGGAAACACAGTGAGCAACATTAGTCCTTTCCCTGCTGTCACATTCAAATGCATCATTATCTGCGTAGCTAGAAAACTCTTGATTTCAGCTTGCCTTTCAGCAGCTGGATCTTGCCTTGTCTTTGTCATGAAAATCAAAAAAAACATTAGTTAACAGAGTTTCTATAGCTCGTGATCATACGTGGGGATAGTTAAAGGATGTCTCGGTGTCTTTGATAAATTAAGTTGAGCTTGTTTAGAAACTGTATCGTGAAACTAGTTCTCTGCCCACCCTTGCCCTACAGAGCGCTTTTGTGTCTTCAGCAACGTCTGCACAGCCCCTCGTCGGAACTGACACTAACATCTAACGCTCTCCTCATCCAGCCTTGCGTGCAGAGGCGCAAGCAGAGCCTATTTCTGCTCCGTGTTCCCCTTTTGTACGCACCCAGAGCTTGCAGAGGTCCTCTTTCCGCGGCATTGCATCTGAAGCTCGTGTTAGGCAACTACCCGTCGTGTCCATCTCAGCTTTTCAGGGCAGAGACTTCCAGTCTGGTGATATAATTATCTGCACCTAATTTCTGGATGTTCGGCTATACGCTGCAGCGGAAGCATAACCATTTCTGAGGCCATTTAAAGACTCTGTAATAAATAGCTGGCTGCCTTATTTGTTGGCCTACAATCTTGGTCTCCTCAAGCACTTTACCAGGAGAGATGATGCTACAAGTCTGATCGTTTAATAAACTTAGCAAAGAGCAGGAATCTGTTTCTGAGATCCCCCTAGAAACAACCCTATACATTGATTAAAGATGTAGGTTTAGGTCTGTCAGTGAAATGGTTTTTAACCGAGAATACCATCCAGAACGTGACGTGATTGTAAAAGTCAAACGCCCTTCAGAAATCCGAGTGTGCCATATGTACAGAGTGCCTTTTATCAACAAAATCTCACCCTTTAGGGACATTTATTTGACAGCTCTTTTGCAAAACCAAAACAATTGGTATAAATTATTTTGTTCAGTCTTTTTTAGCCAATAAGTATCCTAGATTCATCCTTCTGCTGCTAAATGGGAGGTCCTTTTACTGCTTTCCAGTACTGGAAGCATCTGCTGTGTTTCACTGTCAGTCTAAATTCTTCTCACCACCACTAACGTGTCCTTATTCTTAATATTGAAGAAACAAGGAGTCTGAAGTTTAACGTAGTTGTACTTTTCTTACTTAAAAAGCAATGTTTATTATTATAAACACTGCAGGGGGCTGCCATCTATCACGACAAGTCTGGTTTACTAATATTTTCCTCTAAAGGCTGCAATCACCTCATTTTTATTTTGCAAACTAATGCCTCTGCGCTCAGTTTCTGCTGTCAGACATCTCAAACATTTGCAGCATGCCCACCTTCTTTTTCAATGAATTGACGTCTTAAGTGGAAATTCTCCTTTCTCCCCCACCCCAGCCTGTTTCATTAATCCCCTCGTTAGTATGTACTGCTATTTAAGAGACATCTGACCTCGCTAGTATTTCCTGTCAGTTGTGGGTGATCGCACTGTTTGGCAGCGCTTTCAACCTTCTCAAAAATTAGCTGATTTAATTCAGTTTTTGCCAGGGCCTTTGTTCCACTGAAACAGGAAGAGAAGATGAGAAATCAGAGTGAAAGATAGGAAGTGGTCTTGGTTTTGCAAAACCGTTGTCAAGGAACTTGAATTATTTTGTTCCAAACTTGTTATTCTTCAAAGACGCTGTTCTAGGCAGCTGGAGCATCGTCCTTTGCTGCCAGCCACAATCGGAGTCTCACTGAGGGATATCTTGGTTAAAGAGGGAGGATTTCATGCAGGAATGGTGGATGACAATTTGAGAGTTTTCAGACTTTGGCCTAATTTGTGGCTTAGCAAGAAGGGGATTTTACAGAGATGCCGCTAAGAAGCACGAGTCCTTTTACACAGAAATAAGAGATTTGCCCCAGTGGAAAAATTCAGATGTTGTGTTGCAAAGCACAAGACTGAGTGCAGAGAAGAGGAAGGCACTACTGGGAACAGGCTTGTGATACTAAGGTTTGGCAACGGTGCCACGCTGAATTAGGGTTTTAGACATTTACCTCATTTCACGGTAATTGCAGCTGAAAGGGAAGTGATGCTTCTGCTGAACGAGAGCTTCTCCTGCTAAAAATATCCTCGACGCTCTGCACACCCACTACTGTGGGAGCTTGCTCTCCCCGTAACAGCGGCAAAAGGCAGAGAAGAGCAGTGAGCTTTCCAGAAGGTAAATGATGCAGATGAAAGCCTTGAGCAACTAAGGATGGGGCAGAACTTTGCACAACAACCGGCCCGCTCCAGCGCAAGCGCTGGCCATGCAGAGCTGCTCTCCTTTAGGATGCAGGTCTAGTGCCAACACCAGAAGAGATTTCTGCTGGAATTGTCTACGATAAGAAGAATAAGGATACGCTGTCCTTCAAGAACCATAGATGGTTTTTAATCTCCAGAAGAGTTAGTTTCTAGATCAGCCTTCCAGTTGTCTTTGGGTTATCCAGTAAGAGAACTGGTTTTAAATTGAAGCATCCACTTGTAAATAAGGTTGCAGAGTCATAGCAAATGGACAGAGGACCAAGCCAGAGTCTGTCCAAGCCTGTGGTCCTGAATCCCAGCGCCGCAGCAGATGCTCTGCTACCTAATCCTCACTGGTCAAGGCAAAGGGCTTTCATCAGGATTTGACAGATGAATCAGTTTATGGATATTTATGGGAGCCTCTGCAAGCCTGCCTGGCACAGGGGCTCCGTTTTCCTTCCAGCACAGGAAAACATATACAGATGTTTGCATATTTAGCAAGTGGGCAATCAGGAGTGGACAATTTATCGGGAATGGACATCCTGAAGGTGTCCAACAGCCAGCTGACTAGTGACAGCTGTGACAAAGACCAATACAGTCAAGGCAATTTATTTTCTTGATGAGATAGGTATAAGGCACATGAATCGTTTGGCCCAGACCTGCACCTGCCAAAAAGCCACTCGAAAGATTCCAAATAGATGGGACAAATTGGTGCTGCTCCTGAATGACAAAGGGAAGCACATATTTAAACTTGCAGCTGATGTTATTAGCTGTGTTCTCACAGCAAGGCTAGGAAAACGTTTTTTATGTCCAATATTTTTATGTCAAATTTTTCCACCTTCCTACTTTTACAGTATTTACACATGATATTATCTTATTGAGATGAAGCAAACTTGTGAAAACTCAAGGTTCTTATCTTACGGCACGTCACAATAGCTGCTTTCAAAAGCAGAACGTTTCATTTCACCCATCACCAGCGCCGCTCAAGTTGAGTCACTTCCTCCTGTTGTACAGTCCTCTGCTAGTGATAAACAAGAGAAATTAAAGCTGTCGTCTGCTGATGGAAAGTAACAAGAGTAGTTAGGATTCAAATTAAATTATCCTGAACAACTTGTGTCTCTTACAGGAAAAACCAGAATGAGAGGTTTGGTAAACTGCCCGTGAACCGTCTTAGTGTGAAACGTGAATTTATCACGATTAAGCACAACAGGCACTGGGTTCAGTTTGCAGTTCTCTGTTAGCATCACCGGTGTTTTTAAACCCCTTCCCCAGGTCCCCCAGGCACGGCAGACGAGTCTGAGCAGTTCCTTGCAGTTCCTTCAGACCTCAGTGGTTTACAGTAAAAGAAAAAAACCTAAGTGTGTCTTCACACATTTTCAGTGTCTCATGTCGCTTTGGAGTAAAACGTTCAGAAACCTTTCAAAGAACAAGGCCAGCATAAATATTCATTATCTGCTCAGCAATAAAAGCAAGTAAGGAGCGTTTCCCAGCTCATTTTATTGATGCAAAAGGGAACACAGCATCTGGCCCACGCTGCTCAGCACTGACTGCGAGTGGAAGTGCGGCTTCAGCGTCCCACCCAGCCCTCTTCACAGTTATTTCTATTTTTAAGCTGGTGATAGGGTTAGACTGGTTGATGTTCATGGCTTGGACACTGTAACTATACGATTGTCAGGGCGCGCTCTCGTTTGACACCAAACAAGGAGCTCTGCAGAACAAAATCCCTAATACTTCCCCAACTTTCTTTTTAATTGTATGTTCTCTCTTCAAATCCTTTCTTTGAGTTGTCTGATGTCTTTATAGAGTAAAAAAACACCATGTATGGATATGTACATGCTCAGAGAGTCCCTTATTACCAGTACAGACAATTACTGATGCCTTATCAGTACAGGCAATGCTCAGAGCGTCCCTTATTACCAGTCTTGTGCTTTTCTGCATCATTTTGGCTGGAAGGGTGGAAGATGACCAGGATATCTTACTGATCCCCCAAGCAGGTCTCCAGTAGCGGGGTCTTCCCCCACGTGCTGGGAGTTTCCCCCAGAGTCATCGGCCTCTCCCAGAGGCAACGGTGCGATACTGTTTGTAGGCTTAACGGCAGGCCAGCTCCTAATCAAAACCTGACTTGGAAAAATCAGTATTTTTCAGGACTGAGACAAGGCCCAGGGGTAGCTATAACTAAATAAGATAGAAACTGACTTTTCTACCAAGCACGATTTGAGCAACATTTACAAGTACTTGCTGCTCACTGTCAGACTCAACTAACAGTGAAGCAACTCTAGATTCAGGTCAACCACATCCTGTTTCCTGGAATGTCAAAAGGACAAAGGGTAGTGAAGTTTTCTTTTGTTTTTACCAATTGTGCCCAGTTTCGTATTTTAAACTATTTTTACCTCTTTTTTTTTTTTTTGGTGCAGCAACTTTCAGCCTGAGTCAATTTTAGTTTCAACCCTCAGTGACAAACACATGACAAAGTGGAAAGCGAGATTAACGGTATCGATAACCCCACGTAAAATGCACGCGCTCACCTCCACCCTGCTACATGTGCAACTGCAGGCAAAACATGCCTAGACCTTACAGAGATGTGTGGCCGCAGTGCATTGCCCCTCAAGTGGGGACAAGCCCATTTTATATTTTGCACGCCCAATAATTTGTATCTGCTGGGGACTGAATGAGATATAATGTGGATTATCACTATAAGTAAGCACATATAATATATACGTCATGCGTAAGGAACGGGCAACTTCTGCAACGCAGCCCAGGCCGTTCTTTGCTACCCGCGTGGTTCTGCCGACGGGGGTTGTACGGCGTGTACGCGGGTTTGATCGAGGCGCAGGGCACGCCGCTGCATCCTGCGAGCCCCTCCAGCGGGTCTGGAAGCACCGAAATAAGGACAGTGGCACTACTTCAGCTCAGAGGTGCTACGATAAAGGTTTCCGTGCTTTTTCACAGATCTCAGGTCTGATTACAAGCCCTAATGTCAGCTTACACATCTCCCTTGGACATCTGCAGACTCATTTTCTGGGGGCTCTGCCAGACGAATTTAGCATTCCCAAAGTTTTCTTTTGAATCCCATCTTACCCCCGGCCTCACCTCGCTGTGCTTTGCCAGGCCATTGCAGCTTATGGCTTCCCTGTCAATCTGTGCAGGGCAGCAGGGCTCGGCCACGCTCTCCTGCAACAACAGAAACCATCCTGCTCACCTCAGCGAGCTTCGGGTCAAGCGTTTCAGTGAAATGATTTCTTCTCCAACTCCAGGTCTCAACAATCAAGAGAAAACACCTGAAAATAGGAAGCGATACAGTGAGATATTCCGGAGCCTGGATGCCATAGAAATCTCAATTGGAAATGCGTATGTAGAGAAATGGGGCTGAACTGCTTTTCTGGGTTTTTGGAACCTCCATTTATTTAATTGCCTTTTTTTATTATACAGGACGGTCGATATGTTCATTGGCGATGCTGACAGCACTGACGACACAGACCTGACTGCAGAAAGAGAGGTCGTTCCAGTAAGCAAAGAATGAGACCCATTTTATTAATATAATATTTGTATTATAATATAATATTTATCCATTGCCAAAATGCATGATTCTATGTTAGTAAAATGGTTTTTTGGGTGACCATTTAAAAAAATAATAGTTACAGCTCTTACTTGAATAGACAGAAAAGAACTGTGCAACATTTGGTTCTAACAGTGACAGAGGTGGCAACAGAACAGATAATATTTAGTGGAAACATTAATGTACTGTTTGGATTTATATTTTTCTGAAATAGAAGATGTGGAAATCGCTGGTTTAAGTTCTGTGTACTAAGAAAAAAATCAGACAAGACAGCAAACCCAAAATACATTTGGGAGTCACGCATCAAAAATCTCTACAATTTTGGCCTTAAGAAACAGAAGACCGTCAAAATAGAACTGAATGTTTTTTCACTTGTTTTGGGCAGTATGAGACTTTTGGGGATAATCAGCCTCATTTCATGCTTTTCTGTATAATCAAAGGGGCTAGGAACTTAATTTTTCCTCTGACAGCGACTGTTCTCATGTAATCGTATTACCTAATGAGCTAAACTTAAAAATAAAAATCAATTATTTTGTGATTTATAGTAAAGTAAGAGCTGCCAGCATTCAGTTTTGCAGCCCTTTTCCAGCCTTAATGACGTGATTCCTCCATGTTTCTGTTTGTGGCAGACTTTTATCCCGTGCTACCTTCCCCCTGTCAAACCTCAGGCTACTGTTTTAACTGCCCTGCCTTCCTTAGCTGAGCAAAATTGGCACTCCAGCCGGCCTTTTTGAAGAATCCTCTGAATTTCTGAACACTCCTTTTTCTTTCACTGTTTTCCCCATTTTTTTTTTTCCTTTTCCCTCCTACAGTTGAGTGAAAATTTCTGCGAGAGCAAAACCAGTTCAGAGAGGCAAGTGCAGGCAGACATAACAGGTAACATTGCTAATTAAAACTCAAAGAGGTGACCCGAGAACACTTAATCAATCACCTGGCAACAGTGCTGGCAGCCTCCTAACGACACGCATGATTGACGCCGGTGTCTGTGCTGGCATCGGTCTCGGGCTGAGCTCGACCTGATGCCCAGCAAAGATGCCGATGCCCGTTTGAGCTCAGTAGTCCCGCTGCTTCCTCCAGTACGCAGGTCTTCCCCTCTTCGTTCGTTAACATCTTGTTAAGGAGCTTCTCACGGGGTCTTGATTTCTAAATACCGAGAGGTCAATTCCCAAAAGTCTGCCGGTTTTAAGCACAGTAAAGATCAACCCAGTGAAACTTGGGATACTCTGAAGCACCTTATTACCCACTGGGAGGGTTCTCACCAGCTCTGTACTTGTCACTGGCATCATAAGACGCAACATAAAATCGTTTTTTCTTCATATAAAGTCCCTACAAAGCAAAAAAAAAAATATTCTAAGCTGCTTTCTCACAGATTTCAGCTTGAAATGCATTCAGATTTGCTCACTGCAGTGATGAATCTGTCTTAGGTTCCACTAAAGAACAAGAATCCTTCCTGCAACTCCCCAGTAACCCAGTAGGTCCTTCACTTTTGGATTTCAAAACAAATGAAATAAAAATATTTAATTAAAAGCGGAGGGCAGAGGAATATACGTGTCTAAATTACCTGGAACTTGTGTGGTTCCAGGGGCAGGACTGCACAGGGTCACCGTGAAATAGATCATAATGACATTGTGTTTTTTATGGCTGGTATCAGAGGATTTCACAGCACCAACTCTTAAGACCCCAATTTTGCCACTTTTGGGGGAGCCTTCGCCCATCAGCCAGAGCTGTTCCGAACCTGGATTTATTCTGTTGCAGTCCAGGAGGCAGATGAAATGCTGATAAAATGTGAAGGTGGCATCGACGCAGCCCTCGAATATGCCAAAATGTGGTGTAAATACGTCAAAGAGCTGCTCAGCTGGATTGAAAAACGTCTGAGTTACGGTGAGTCTGTGCACAGAACCAGCTGGGAATCTGTACACTTTTTGATAGCTTTTTTTAAAAAAAAAATATCATAGCCAAGAACACACACTTGCAAGCAAAAGTAGAGTAGTGAGAAACTGGCCAAATGCCCACACTTTTAGTCACTTTTGCCTTAAAATAAAGACATGGAGTCAGAATTTCTTCCTCACGGAATAATCCTAATTGACTGGAACGACGTCTGGCTTTGACCAACCCACCTCTGCGACAGTAAATCCGGTGTCTAATCCCCTCGGCCCTTTTACAGAGACGGAGTTTGCCAAAGGGACGGTGAAGATAGCCGAATCGGGACGAAATGCCATCTCCCAACAGGTATGGGTCCTTGCCACGTTCCTGCTTCACTGCACGGGGTTCCCCGTGGACGACAGGAGCCCTGTACAGAGCAAACACGAGGCTGTTCACACACATGAATTGTTTGTTGAATCCAGCTTAAGCCCTACAGCAAACGCGTCTCCAAAACCGTTCCTAAACCTCTCGGTATCGGAACAATTCCTTTCCTCTATTGGATGATAACATGGGGAGTGAGTGATCGGAAAAATTAAACAGAGGGATGAACAGGCAAGGAGTCAGCGCAATACTGCCCAGCATAAAGCTCTTCCGCTTCCAGCATCCCGCTATCTGTGTTGTCTGAAATAACGACTGACCCCCCCCCCCATTCCCCATTTAACCAGCATAGACACTCTCACCTTTCTGTAAGAGATCTTGGTCATAGCTACCAAAAACTCTTTAATTTAGGAACATTGCAGTGATTCTCCATCAGTTTAAATCTGCTTTTTTGGTTTCTGCAGTACAACATGCCTCTTCAGAGCCTATATACAAAGGTCCTGGAACACGACATAAAGGTTGGAAATTCAGCTACTGAGACTGTGGGATTGCTCCAACAGAAGGAATTCTACCAGGTACTGGATTTCTCCATGGATTAGATAAATTTGCTGAAAGATTAGATGGGAACATCACAGAGACCCAAAGAAAGTGATTTACCCTCGTGGGAGGGGGTGGAGGGGATAAGGGAATGAAACGCACACTAAGATTAAGGCAAAAAGAGGCATCTTGCAAAGATTGCTTTCTAATGTTACGCCCTCATCTGTCAGACACTTTTTCCTGCCTCCTGAGGAACTGTCGCCATCCTAACTATTATTCCCCCGCAGCCTCTGTCAGCCAAGAAGAATGAAATTGAGAAATGGAGGAAAGAATTCAAAGATCAGTGGACAAAGGAGCAAAAGAGAATGGTAAGAGGCCGATGGGCCTGACCTTTACACCAGTCACGGCTCACAACACTGAAAACAAATGTTTATGAAGTAAATAATGTAATACGCACCCTGCTATTGAATAAAAGTACTTTTTTTAAAGAGCACAAGGGGGGAATG
>NW_009609062.1:19768-30661 GCF_000690535.1 Cariama cristata
CCTATCACCTCCTGCTGACGGCAGAGGATGCAGCTTGGCTTCACCCACTCTGGCACCAGGCTGTCTTCAGCCAAGAGGGATCCCCCTGCAAAGGCAGGCACCTTGCAGAACACAATCCAGGAGGGCTGGGTCTCTACTCAGCTGTAGAGGAAACCCAGGGGCTCCCTTGCAGCTCCCAAACTTTGGGAGGAGAGGGAGGGAGAATACTGATGTCCATTTGAATGATAATATCCATTTGAACCCACAGACAGGCGCTTTCCTGCTGCGACTTGTTTCTCCCACTGCCTCGCCGGGCTTCCTCAACCTGTTCTTCTTCCTATTTAAGAATGAATCCTTGTCATCCCTGCGGAAGTCCCGCCTGCAATACATACAGCGCTGCGAGGAGCTGGAGAAAGCAAAGCACCTGAGCGCCAAGGCGGAGGACGAATACCAGAGCACAGCCATCACCAACCCCGGCAGCGCCAACAAGCAGCTGGAGAAGCGACGTCGTTCTTGCGAGGAGGCGCAAGCCAAGGTGACGAGATCAGAAGAACAGGCTGCTGGTATTCCCAGCCATCCCACACGCCGTGTTACGGCATCTTCCCATCCATCCTGGTGACTTTCTCCTCCTTTGCTCCGTTTCCGATCACGCACAGGTTCAGGAAACAGAAGCTTTGTACAAGATGTGCATCAGCGATGCCAACTTTCGGCGACAAGAACTGGAGAAAGTGCGAGCACGGATCGTCTCCCATATCCGGAAGCTCATTTACCAAGGGGATGAGGTGCTGATGTGGGTACGTGTAGTCTTATTTCTCCTATAATCCTCCTTTCAGGGAAACCGCTGTTTGGGATAAGACCTCTAGGCATCTTGCTGTTGAACCACCCTACAGCTGACCATTCTCTGGCCGTTGAAATTAGGGGAGTGCTCTGGACATTGCTTTGCTACCAAACAATCTGATATATAATCACATTTTCAATTACTACTGCTTTGAGGAAACAGATATCCATAGAAAAAGTCTAGGGGGGGAAATAATCCTAGAACAAGAGACACACAATTTTTATCCGACCCGTTAAGTAAAACTATCAATGAACCAAAGTGCAGGTAACCAAGCGTAGGTAATGAAATACTGAAGACTGGTGAATGACTGTGAGATCCAAGGGAAGAAAAAGGACCTGGGCTTTGACTAGCAACGGGGTTTAGTTTTTTGTTTTCTTTCCCCTACAAGGTTACTTTAAGGATGTTCAAGCAGCGGCAGACTCAGTCAGAACAGATTCCAATGGGATACCAGAACCTGTCTGACATCTGCAAGCCATACAAAGCGGGCGAGAAATACCTGGAATTCATCCAGGCTCTGCAGAAGAAAGATATTCACATGGAAGTGTTTGAATTTGAGCCGCTCACTTCTGGAGGGCAGAGGTAAAAGAAAAAAAAGTGGAAAACTTACACTCTAGCTGAAAGGTCAAAAATATGTCGTGCACAGAACAAACCAAAAAATGTTTAACACGCATTTATAGAGACACTAGCAACACTGCAGCGATGTGATTGCTAATTACAGAAGAGCCCACGGCCTCAGACGTTAGGGTCTTTTCTCTCCACATAGCTCCACTCACGGAAACAGATCTCTAAAGATGCGCTTGGCTCCTTCTGCCGATCACAGGACCAACCGCAGTGAAAGGAGGGCAGCAGCTTCGTACCACGGCCCTTCAATTATTTCCATCATTTGCCAAAGATTTGGATCGCTCTTTTCTCACATGGGTGCCGATTCGTAAATATTTCCTGCAGATAGAAAAGGTGAAATTATATTGAATACATTTGTTTTCCTAGTTTTGTGCAAGGGTTTATTACAGTCTCCTTGAAAACTCAGCTTATACCTGTAAGCTTCCTGAAACAGATGCGTCGTCTCAGGTACCCATAAGGCACCTCGGTGATGCAATATTGTCCATCATTCTTCACCACTGGAAAATCGTTTGCAATTCCTTCTCAGGTCCCCTCCCAGCAGCAAAAAGAAGATGGCATTGCATTACACAGGACCCTCTTCGGCAGCAAAGGATGCAAGCACGCCCGAAGATACCTCCAGAAAGCAGTTCTCCACAAACGGTGAACAGAGTAGGTTGAATTTAATAAAGACAACCCAGTTTTTCCTCTCGAGCCACTGTAGTTTAATTTAGAGTAGTAGCCAAAGAGGTGGAAGAGGTTCTCAAATTCTTAGGGCAGCGCTTAAGGCTTTGCTCACACTGGGAGAAAATATTGACAAGTATTTACAGATTTTCTTGGGAGCTTGGTTTGGATTTCAGCCCCGTGCCGAAGTATCCCAAGAGCGCTCGGAATGGTCCGTAACCATATCCACCTTCCGCAGGTGCGAACAAATCCCTCTGCAGCGACACAGAAAGCCTCGGTGGGAGTTGTGAATCCCGGTCCCTGGACTCTCCCAATTCTAGCCCAGGTGAGAGCTGCAGAAATTCTTGCCTAATATTGCACCAAAACGGGAATAAAGTCTATGCTGATCCACTTTGTGCCTCACGAGGATGAGAACAGCTCTTGATATTTCCTCTCATCTTAAGGAAACTCTAACAGGAAATTGTTGAAAGCTGCATCCACCAGCACCATGTCCTCCTCTGATGATTTTGAGGAGAGAGATTCCTTGCAAACTTTTGAAAATGGTGAGCCACACACATATTTGACTCACTAGGTGGAAAGCGTGCTAACGTATTGGTTCCTTTTCACACTTTAATGCTGTTTCTGCAGAAAACGGTACATCCCAGCAGCAGTTTAAGAACATCCTCCTCTCCGGCGCAGCGCAGACGCACCGGCTCCGGAAGCTGCGGGGCCCATCCAAGTGCAGGGAATGCGACACCTTCATGGTCAGCGGCTTCGAGTGCGAGGAGGTGAGGGCTAGAAGATGTCGTTGCAGATACCTTGCGTGGGAGCTGGGAGCGACCATCATCTCGCTGAGGGTCTGCGGGAGCGAGGGGCCCCCTCTGCTAAGTTCTGTGCTTTTTCTTCCTCTGCATTACACAAAGCACGTTTTTCTGTCCTCGAGTAAGCCACCAGTTGTCACTTGCCTGAAACAACCCTCTTGGGCTTGGTGGGACTTTGGCGGTTGAGTGAAGAGGACAAGTTCTTCAAGTTCAGCTGCTGCTGCAGTGCTGGACCACCACCAGATCATAACTCGGGTCGGTTCTGCCGTTTCAGTGCTGCCTGGCCTGCCACAAGAAGTGTCTCGAGAACCTGCTCATCACCTGCGGCCACAAGAAGTTGCCCAACCGAGTACCTCTTTTTGGCATCGACTTCACGCAGGTTCCTCGAGATTTCCCAGAGGAAGTTCCCTTCATAGTGGTGAAATGCACCTCGGAAATTGAAGCCCGTGCCCTCGGGGTGCAGGTGAGTAGTCAGTTATTCTTGTTTTGGTCTTCTCTCTATCCAAAACTCCTGACCTCTCCCCCTCTGAACCGCGCAGGGGATCTATCGGATAAGTGGATCCAAGGCCCGGGTGGAAAAGCTGTGCCAGGCGTTCGAGAACGGACGGAGTCTGGTGGAGCTCTCCGAGCACTCCCCCCACGACATCACCGGGGTCCTGAAGCATTTCCTGAAGGAAGTGGGTACCAGATCTCAAGAGCAGGTCTCTGCCGACCGCGTTCCTTGGTGCCAGACCGGCAGGATGAAGTAACATGCTGGTTTTCTCCCCTCTCACTGCAGCTTTCGGCACCGGTGCTGCTGTCTCAGCTCTATAACGATCTCATCGCGCTCGCCAAAGATTTGCAAAAACCTGGGGAGGAAAAGTTGGACTGTGCAGGCTTCCCTTCAGACCCCATCCAGAGCATGAAAGATTTGCTGAGCAAATTGCCTGGAAGCAACTACAACACTCTGCGGCACCTTATTGCACACTTGTACAGGTGAGGAGCGTGCTGGTTGTCACACCGGTTAGCGTCAGGTCCGATCGCAGGAGATCCCTGTTGAGATCTCGCTGCCAGAAGAGCGGCTAGCTCAGCACCGTTATGAGAAGAACATCTGGGCTTCCTTGACTCCCAAGAGCCAAGCAGGCAGTTGAGGCTAAAAAAAAAAAATAAATTTCATTCATGGAATGGACCATCTTGCAGCAATTAGAAGGTCTTAATGACCGAGAAGGTCTTTACTGATAAGGCTTCATAAAGCACAGAGCAAGAGGTGAAGGAATAACAGAAATTAAGCCCTCTTCCAGCCAGCTCTGAACGCAGGTCACGAGAGGCAGCCCTTCTCATTAGGGCTGCACCATCCAGACAGATCCAGGCAACTTCTGAGATTTTTCTCCAGAGTTTCCCTGCACAGACCAGAGCTCTGTTCCCCGTAAAAGATGGGGTTTTTCTCTCTCTACTAGGAAATGGGGGTTTCAGTGCATTCCATCTGTGTACTCAGTGCATTTGGGTTGAGAGCTGGGAAGCCCCTAACGGTCCTGTTTCCCTTCCCCAGGGTGGCAGAGAAATACGAAGAGAACAAGATGTCCCCAAACAACCTGGGCATAGTGTTTGGGCCAACTCTGATCCGGCCAGGCTCAGGGAGCGATGTCTCAATGGCATGCCTTGTTGACTCGGGGTATCAAGCTCAGATTGTGGAGTTTCTTATTCAGAACTACGAAAGGGTGTTTGGGATGGATGACCTGCCTTCATCCTTATCCCTCGGATGTGAAAATCCTTCGCAAGAAGCATCGACAGAAAAGGATGAAGGACCTCAGAGCCCAGACACAGTCCAGACCATAACTCTAGAGGTAGAGGTCCCAGACACCGAGCTGGGCTTACTGACCCTGCTGTAGAGACAGAAAGGTGGACTAGCGATTAAAGGCAACTTTTTTCACAGATGACAAAACCGTTCCCTATCAGAGGGTTTTTCCGAGAGGAAGGAGGAGAGAGCCTGTTGCACATAGAGTGGGAGGAACTGAAAAAAAAAATTATAAGCTACAGATCACTCGGCAGCTTCTCAGACCACTCCAGATGGTGGTTTTGCTCCATGTTTCATTCTGAAAAATTGTGGGGTTCTCCATACTAAATTGCTTGGGACGCTGCTGTTTCTCTCTGGAGACAGCTCTACAACTTTGGAAGCAGCTACATGCACCAGCAGATCCCCCGGGACAGCCCTACAGGGCTCTGCTGCACCCCTGAGCAGTGGCCACGGACCCCATTTTTTCCCCCCGCCACTACCAAGTGTTCTACATTCTTCCCAAGCTTCACAGCTCTTTCCTCACAAGATTTCACAACCTATTTCATAGCACTTTAAAAGCACAAATGGGCATAGCATCCCTGAGCTGGGACATGGTGGGGTTTGGGTTGGTGGTTTTTGGTTTGTTTTTTTTTTTTTCTCCTCTCCTTTTCACAGTTGTTTGATGAGCAAGAAAGAGGAAATTACTTTCCTAAAGTTAAGCCAAAGGGAGTCAGATCTGGGTTTGGGGACTCTCTGCCTCCTGCTTTTGAGTCATGGATGCTTACGTGCAAGTCTGTGTCTGCAGTGACCCTACCCGTGTCTGACACACAGCAACGCTGCTTTCTCTACAGGGCCAGTTCACTGAGGAAGCAGAAATTAAAATAACTATGATTAGAGTTGAAATAAAAATCACCAGGGTAGACACAATTCACTTCATGTGTGCAGAAATCCTACAGGATTAATAAACCTTCACAGAAAGCACTTTGAGATACACACAACTATCACCTTTGACTATTTTCAAAGCCGTTTTTACCTACTCCTGCAGCACGACCGAGTTCTACAGAAGGTGTTGCAAACCTTTAAACAAGGGGAGTGGCTTCTAAGGGCCCTCTCATTTTGCCATTAATAAAACCAACCTCTGGAGCCCCTGCCCAGGTGACCCGATCCTTGTGCAAAGTCACAGTGGTGCCACACCAACTGCCACCCCCAGGCACTCCCGTTGTGCTTGACCGTAATTACAGTGCTCCAGTTAACACCTTGGTTTCTGACATTTCCCCTTTTTGTTCCAAAATGGGCTACTGCAGCATCCCACGGGACATAGGAATCGGTCTCGGCACACTGCCACTCCACAGAAAGCAGCGGCTGCTTTCTGGGGCGAGTTTTGCGGCACTTGCGGTCTGCCAGCATGGATGCGGGAGTCAGCAGGTCTTAAATCATCATTTTCTCTCATAGCCCTCCCCCGTGACCTTCTGCAAGGTCCTTCCCTGTTCCCCCAAGTGTTACAGGTAATTCAAGACAAATCAAGGCATTTTCAGCTCAAGCGGTTATCAAAGAATCATTTACATTGGAAAGGACCTTTAAGATCAAGTCCAACCATACTGGTTGCCTCCATTCCCTTGGCTCTAACAGCTGTTGGGGTAAAGCGGGAGCTGACATATTTTCCTGTCAAATAAATGGCCTGTATAAACACTCATGGCTTTTTCCAACAGAATTTCTCCTCCGAGCACGGTTTACACATGGACTGTGTCTCTGATAACTCGTCTTCCAGGGAAGCCATCAACGAGCTGACTCTGGAGGGAGCCCACAGTCCACTAAGCGTGGATGCCCTAGGTAAATAAAGTGGTGATCGCGATGCTGTTACAGGTGGTCTCGTTCTGCATTTGCTGGTTTTCACACCTCCTGCCTGCCTCTACCTTACAGAGCAGAGAAAGCACAGCTGGGCCCTCTTGGGCATCGCTGCTCAGTCTTTGCGCACATAACCGACTGCAGAGCCATCGCCACGCCTGAAATCACAAGCACATTGTTTTCTGCTCTTCTCAGGAAGGGCCTTTCCCTGCTGCCACCTCAGCTCTCGAGCCCGCAGTCACCCACCAGCTCTCCTGGCTTTAGCGCAGCGAGGACAGCTTTAAGAATATAAACCTGATTCATATCTTATACCTTTTTCAAACACTTGTCTTGCAAGTGTTCCCAATTAACAAAGCTGTTAGAGGGAGGCCTTTTAACCTGTTAATACAGGAGGGTTTTCGGGATCCTCTCTAACAGGAAAAGAAAAGTCATCAGCCCAATTTGTTTGTCATAGTAATCTTGTCTCACTGTTCTAAGATAACTGTCTAATTTTTTGTTCAGAGATGAATACAAGTGTTGGCTCTGAGCTGGAGGACTCTGTGCAGGAAAAGCCAGACGGCGATTCAGATACGGTCCTAGGGACCCAGCCCAGATGCCATTTCAGCCGACAACCTGTAAAATATATTCGAACACAGGCAAAAACAAAACCCGTCATTCCCAAGTCTTCCAGTTTGCCCTTGAGGACTACCACATTAGCCAAGGTGGCAACAGAGTCTGGTGCAGAAGGCAACCCTACCGACAGCAGCTCCACGACAAAGGACGTCCTGGAGGAGAGCCCTAGGAGCAGGAACAGCTCGAGCGACACAGGCACACTCAAGCACCGCTCAGGAGGGAGACAGCAGCTCAAACATTTTGAGATCACGCAAGAAACTGCCAGGATCGTCTCAAAATTTAAAGTCAATGACACTTCCATATCCCCTGAGCCTTCTCTGGAGAGCGCAGGATGTACTGAGAAAGCAGAGGACCTCAACCCAGGGACGTACCTATAGAAAAAGCCCTAAGGGTAACAGATAACAGCAATGGAAAAAGGGTGAGAGGACTGAAATCCCAGGTCTGCTGAACAAAGGAATAGCGACAGGGTGAGAACAATATCCTATTTGTATTTACCATGCAGGCTAGAGAAAAGGCACCAGCTGTGAACTACCTGGGGGCTTTCAGCTAACCCAGGATTTGCTTTTTATTCATTAACAAACCCATACGAGCGATAAGAAGCCAGCCAAATGGCTCTCTCTCTCTGGAACATGCCCTGCTTAGCATGAAGGACAAGGTGAGAAGTAGAGGAAACACAGATTGCCTGGCTAGAAAGCTGTAGCCAGGAAGGAGGCAACTGCAACGTAGGACATTGGACAGAAAAAACCTTCCCAAATGGTCATTTTCCAGCAGCTGCAACAACTGGTGATTTTTGTCATTTCTATTTCACAGCATTTTTGAGTGTAACTCACTTTTGGAGTGTAATAGAACAGGGTACACAGGCAGAGCTCATGTACTCTACATCCTTCTGCTTCCATTGCTGGAGCTTCAGCTTGCCAGTCAGCACAAAGGCATTCTGTAAAGGGAAAAGACACTGCTGTACTCCAAGCCGGACCCCGTTTCTCCAAACCATTAATTCTATTTCCCTCAAAGCACGTTGAGCTTCTGCAATACTTCCACACGAAGCTGCTGCTGTCGCAAAGGCTGAAAAGCCCTGAACCTCCAGAAAATAAGATTTCTTGGCTCTACGAGAAGGTTGCTCTGACTTGCTGGGTCTCCATCTCACCTGCACAGGTGTGAGCACCCCAATGCTCCTTTCCGCCTCCCTGCAGCAGATTTTCTGTCCGTCAAATTTTAACACGAGGACAAGGAGAACTCTGTCCTATAGTGCCACCTCGTGACTTATGCACAAGGAAGACCGGCTCCCTATATTGCTCACTCCCGGGGGTAACTTTGCATTATAGGATAGGCAGTGTTACAGATTTCCCTGGACTTTTGGTCGCGTACACAGCATGAAATTGAGCCGACAACGGGAAAACTCCTGCACTAGGGCAGATGCCAGTGATTGCCATCCACTGCAAAGACACTAGGCGACGTACAAAGACATCAGAGCTGAATGCTAAAGAAAACATCCCACTTCCCCCCAAAACAGCTCAAGAGGTTAAGCAATCCACTTTATAAATTTCTTTTGTCTCACCAACAGACTATGTTTTGATCCTGTTTCTTAGCAGGGTTGTGAAAGAAATGCTAAGGATCTATTCTTAGTATTTGTACAGTTCAGGCTAAAGAGAGTTTGCATCTCTGGAGCAATGTATATTTGTTAATATCGTGCTTTGAATTCTTGAATACTAAATTATCTTTTACTGGAGAACTTCTGTAATAAATTACTGGGTGTTTTATTATAAGCTTATCCCGTATTTGCTAAACATGAATAGGGAAGCTGAAGTAAACACTCACTGGACTATCAACAGTGCCAAGTGGACTCAGGTCTCTATAAAACAAAGGTAACGCTTGCCCACAAGAATTTACAATTTGAGGAATCCGCAGAGCTAGAATAATATCCCTGGTAAAAACCTCTAGCTTCCTTTTCCTGCTGCAGACTTGAATAGTTAAATAGGAGATTTATTCTACACAGGAGGAGTGTTAGGGGCTTGTACAATACAACTCCTGCCCTCCACCTCTGCCCTCCGCTTTTCCTTCCAGCAGTCCAATACATACAAAAATGCTGTTAGAGAAAACATGCTCACTCTTACCTTGTAATTCCTCATTGCTTGCTGCTTTCCACAGAGCCGGTAATTTGTTGAGGGTAGGAGCTGCCAAAGCAACACTTCCAGCCAGAGCTGCAGGGCTGCCAGGTCCCACTGGCATGGGGAGAGCTTGGATGCAGGGTCCAAAACACCTCTCCTCCTGCTCGGCATGGGGATTTTCTGTCATCCAGCCACAGCTAAGATGGTTTGGAAACCGAGGCGCTAAATTTAAGAAGAAACTTGGCAGGGAGGGAAACAACATTTCTTCAATGCCTCCCATCTCCTTGAGGCTGTATCTTTGCTTCAAAGGAACAGACTCAGCTGTATTTCCATACAGCGAGGGACAAGCAACAGTCACGGAAAGCACTAATGAGGAACAACCTCGCTTCCCAATTCAAAGCAGGAGCAGAGAAGATCTTACAAATACCTTATTTTCACAGCAGCACCTTTTGTAGGTGGCTGCCTGACCCTCCAACCCAGAGCTATACCACAGAGGATGGCAGCACTGCCCACATAACTGAGATATAAAGCCACAGCAACCCTCTCAAGAAGCCTTTTATCAGCCAACCAACCAATAAACCCATTTCTTATTTCAAGCTGTTGTTTTTCATTTGTGGTTTTTTTTTTTTAATTGGCCAATGTGAACTCGGAGCACAAAGCAACCAGTTCCTCTCAGCCAGTTGATTTGTTTCTCAGCTTCAGTCGCTCCTCAGCTCATTAAGTAAATTAAAGCCCCAGGTCTTCACAACCGAGGATCTCAGCTGGGCTGCATACGCTGGACTCTGAATTGAATTAGGGAAATTCAAGCACCTTTCATCAGGGACCAAGAGATTCCTTTTTCTTGGAGAAGTCAATCGGAGTTTGTAATTTGCTAATCACCGAGTGTTTAATTGCGATCAAGCTAGTTACAAAGTCTGCCTCAAATTTCCTGTCCTCAAAAAAAAAGAGCTCTTTAGCTTATCTTTATCCTTCAAAAAAAAAGAAATCAAAGCAAATAGATCTGCAGGTATCAGGAGTCTCCAGGGGAAATCTTTCCAGCTTTTTCCAGCAGAGACTGCTGATGGATTACTTTTACGGTGTTCTAACAAAGCAAGGTAAAACAAGGCCAAAGGCATTACATTTTTTTAAGGAACCCGAGGCTTTGGTCCAATTCTTGACCCCATCCTTCTCTTTTTCTTTTTTTTTTTTTTTTGTTTCCTCCCCATTTTAGTCCTAAGCTGTTGTTTATTATTATTATCTAATTGGAGAAGCTAAACGGAGATTAAAACACACCTGTCAGATATTTCTTAAAATTATCCCCAGGTGTGTCTTTGCAAAAAAAAGCCAGTTCAGGCCATTCATTAGCTGGAAATGGCTTTGTTCACAGGTGTTTCCTTTTGAACCATTCGCATTTCTTCATCATTCACCTTTGAGCCAGCATCCCTAGAATATAAAGACAGGGATGAGTGGCCTGTTTAGAGCTTGAGCCTTTGATGGAGGAACATGGGAGTTCAGTGGGATTCATTACTGCTTTCCCAGGAGGAGGCTTTTTCTAGGAGCTTTTATGCTTTGCAGAATCCATCCTCTAAGGGTAAGATGTATTCAGTTATCAGCCTGTGCCTCTCAAAATGCGATAAGAGTCTTTATTATTTGTTAAAACCCATCCAAATCCTAGGTAGTGTCACAAAAGGCTGCTTTGTT
>NW_009609063.1:0-739 GCF_000690535.1 Cariama cristata
CTTTGTTCTCTTCCCCGTCCTCCTTGTTCGCTCTCCATCTCTACATCCTGCTTCCTGCTCCTGTCTTTCTCTGTCCCCTCTTCCTTCTTCTTCTCCTCCCACTCCCTGTTCCTCTGTTCTCCTTGACCCTACTTGTTCTTCCTCTATATCTTTTCAGGGCCCCTCGTACCTATTTGTCTTGATTTCTCCATCTCTCTGGCCTGAGTGTGTGAGTAAACTTGTCACTAGGTTTGCCCCAGGGATCTCCTTTCAGATCAGTGACAAGCCATTCTTGGTGGAAGGGCGGTATGCTTACTTTCTTCAGTGACAATTTGTAATGTAGATGCCCATCCCTCATGGGGGGAGAATTCAATGCGACAGATACCCAGGAGAGTTGATTTCTGGTAGAGGATGGACTTTTAGTGCAGATCCAACAGTGGGGCTTGTTTGCCTCTGCTGCTGTACTTTGAACTCTAGCAATGGTCGAATTGTGGGATGAGTATGTATAATCCATATTCCACCACAAGCTTATAAGCAAGGCTACCGTGTTAAAACCTAGTCTTCCAAATCACTATTAACAGGAAAAACAGACAGAAATAGCAAAACCAACAATCCCTTGGATGTAGAGGATAGCGCTGAAATCAAAAGGGTTTCCTGACTCCAGAAACCCAAGAAGCATTGAAAGATCTAAAACAAGCAGTCATGGAAGCTCCCTAGTTAGCCCTACCAGGCTACAAGAAGTCTTTTAGATTATATTTAC
>NW_009609064.1:0-307 GCF_000690535.1 Cariama cristata
AACTTCACCAGTCTGCCATGGCATTTCAAACGTGGCAGATATGACTTAGCCACTTCATCTGCCAGGTCTCTTGGGACCCGTTGATACATCTCATCAGGTCCCATGGACTTGTGTACTTCCAGGTTCCTTAGATGGTCTCGAACCTGATCGTCTCCTACAGTGTGTGGTTCTTCATACTCCCAGTCCCTGCCTTTGCCTTCTGTGACTTCGGTAGTGTGCCTGGAGTACTTGCTGGTGAAGACTGAGTCAAAAAGTCATTGAGTACCTCAGCCTTCTCCAAGTCCCAGGTAGCCAGGACCACCATTTT
>NW_009609065.1:0-32390 GCF_000690535.1 Cariama cristata
ATGAAAGAACAAATCCTATGTTGTCAGGACACCCAAACGAGTAACACCAGCAAAATCTCTTGTTACGAGACAGAACATAAATAGTGTGGGCATAGAAGAGAAGACAAAAATGTTACCATCACTGAGGAAAGAAATGAAGTTATGTAGAATAGATTGAAGCCAGAAGTGAGGATTGCTTATACTGAGCAAGGCTTTAAACTATGTGTAGCGTAACACAGTGTGACTGTTAGTGGAAGACCACCTCTACAAGGTAGCTGAGTGTTCTTCATCCCTGAGGTGTGGTGGCTGTACGGTGTTTAATCAGTGGCTCTCAAAGGTCAGACAATTTTGGGGGATAGTGTGTGTCACTTAAATTCTTGAAAACTGAAACTTTATGTTGAACTGTAACTCTGCTCTCCAGTGTTCCCAGAACATTCAGTCTGTGCTTTTAAGTGAGGACCTTCTGTATAGGTGAGAGGTGCCTGGCATCTCCCCTCCCCAAATCTCCACCCCCAGTTTATCAGATGCTTTGACAAGGACTTGTGGCCACTGGCAGTTCACTGCTGGCCAGTGAGGCTGAGCTATTACTCGCCTGGAAGCACAGCTGTCGGGTGGCTTAGGTTGGAAGACACATCTCGAGGTCTTTGGCCCACCACCCAACCCAGGCAGGGTCAACTTTGAAGCCACAGTAGCTTTGCCAGGGTCATCTTAGGACAAAAGGAAATGGTCTCAAGTTGCGCCAGGGGAGGTTCAGGTTGGATATTGGGAAGAACTCCTTCACTGTTAGAGTCGTTAGGCATTGGAATGGGCTCCCAAGGGAGGTGGTGGTCTCCCCATCCCCGGAGGTGTTCAAAAAACGTTTAGATGTGGTGCTTCAAGACATGGTTTAGCGGGTTTAACGGGCATGGTGGCATCAGGTATACAGTTGGACTTGATGATCTTTGAGGTCTCTTCCAACCATAATGATTCCGTGATCTATGGAAAGCTGATTAACATAATAGAAGGGGGAACACTCCCTTTTTTTTTTCCCCTCCTTTGCTTTCCTATACTCCACATGAGTGAAACTTAACTGTGATATGAGGACGTATATCTTCATGCCCTCTCATAGATGAATGCCTCTTTCAATCTGGGCTTTGACACTTGTTAAATATCCCGATGGAGCACCTTATCAATGTTGTTCTTGTTTCCATAATATAACTAATAGCTGGCTGTTTGTACAGCGTAACTATTCAATTCATACCTGCATTTCACATCAGTGCACTAGGTTTTGGGGATAATAAATCTATCAAACAGGTGCAGTAACTGCTTGCCTTTAAGCTTAATAAGATTTATTCATGTGGATTTAGTGTGTGAGAAGTCATCACAGGCTCTATTGGCTGTAGCTTTACTTGCACTGCTATTGTATAAAGATACCAAGGTGCAACAAATGGTGTTTGAAAGCTCAGAGCTCTGGAATAGCAGAGTTGCATGAAGATAAAACGGCATTTGCCATGTTTAGTGCATTGTATATTCAGCACTGAAGACTTTTCCGTAAGGCTTACATATTGGTGACTCCAGACGAGGAATCTGGATGAAAGTGCTGAGGATGAAGAGACTTGCTTGGTAGACTTTGCAACTTTGGTTTTATGAGGAATTTATTTAAAACCACTCCTCCAGGGGCTACACTTTGGAAATACTATTTAACTGCGTGGGGTGAATTGTATTTGCAGGATCACCGTGCTGTTTACAGCCATTGCAGTAGACTTTTGGACCTAACATTGTAGCTATGGTACTTATGTGTAGGTTGGACGTTCCAGATCCAGCCATGGCCTGTGAGAGCAGTGCACCTTCTATTGTATAACAACTGTGCAGAATGGCACAATAATCAGGTATCTTAAACTTAAAAAAAAATAAATTGTGTACTGGTAGGAGGTCACTGCAGAGTGTGTTAACCAGGAATCCCCCCTGCAACCTGTCTTCTAAGCTGGTGATAAATATCAGACTTGGGATTTCTACTCCAAAAGGCGTTGATAAAGCTCTGGAAAACTGGACAAACAAGCTTGTAATGAACAGTGAAGTGTGATGTGCTTTCCTTTGGGAGAATTGCTGTGCATCTTGATAATATGGTACACTGATCTCGGGTATGAGTGTGGTTTTTCTCCCCAGGTGGTTTTAGTGCTGTTTTTCATATAGAGATTAAGGGTAACATGAACAGTAAAGTGTGACGTGCTTTCCTTTGGGAGAATCGCTGTGCATCTTGATAATGTGGTACACTGATCTCTGGGTATGAGTGTGGTTTTTCTCCCCAGGTGGTTTTAGTGCTGTTTTTCATATAGAGATTAAGGGTAACTGCTCCTTGGCAGGACAACTAAATAGCTTTCTGGAAGGAGCTGACTGACTGATTTGTGGGTTTGACTAAAGATGATGATGGATCAGCATCACCATTAGATGCTGATCCTGTGTTTGCTGCTTCTGCATATGTTCAGCTTCTGTTCTGTTACTCCTGGGCTTTATATCGCCGACTCCAGAGGGTCCTTTCTTGCCTTGAACACTTATTTTTGCATGCTGAAGGCACACTTGTAGAGATATTGTGTGAAACGCAACCTGGGGATACCAACACAGAGCTACTTGCAAGCTGGAAATGGCACGGCTGCGTTGATGCCTGATGGGGGGGCCAGCCCAACGCCTGTGTTCACCTCTCAGCAGGCACGTCTGAGCTCCTGTTTTCACCTTTAATCTGGAACGGTAACGATCAAAGATAATTTGGACCAATAACTTCCCGTGTAGCGGTGCTTTTACAGTCCTATTGAATGTGTGACCGAACTGCCAAACTAAACTTCAGCCTACCTTCCTGCACTCAAGATAACATAAAGGATAATTGAAATGGATTGATTTTATTCAATCTTCACACAAAAAGGAGACTCCCAGCTAGCTGGCACTCTGCTCTTGGTGCCATTAGCTTCTACACGTGGCTTTTGAATGGAGCTTTTGTACTCTGCCTTAACTCCTCTCTTAACTCCACGCAGACAGGGCTGCCGAGTGCTGTTGACGCTTCCTTGAGATTTGCTCCAAGGCCTTTTAAAAGGAGTGGAAATTTTGCTCTGGATCCAGCCCTGCAAGGCCCAGCCTAAAGGCTGCAGGCAGGAGGACACCTCCATGGTGCACCAAGGCTCAGGCTCAGCTGTGCCAAGTGGTGACTTGTATTCCTGAAGTAGATTTATAGGTTGAAACTGCGCACAACTTAACTTTCAGTTGAATAACAATAATGGAAAACAACTCCAAGCTATTAAAGCAGTATTTGCAGTTATAAACAGCCATGCCATGGACTCTCTGGCTATTTCCAAATATATCTTCCCATTTCTTATTCACTGTTGTTATCCATGTTTAGTATAAATGTTTCCACTCAATTGGTTGTAATTGACTCAGTCGCTTTAAGAAAAATGGCTTAAAAAAATGCATCTAAATATATTCTTTCAGAGGTTTATAAAACCTTCCCTAAAACTAAAAAAAATAAAATAAATCCCATATACGAGCTGCTGTTCCCAATGGAAACTAAATTAATCTGCAGCGTGATTAGAATTATAGTGTCTCTTGGCAGCCAAAAAGAGTAATCAAGAAGTAAAACTAAAGATCTCAGGCACTGGAAAGTTAATTTAAAATAAAACTGAAATAAAGCGCTTGAGCAAAAAAGTAACTTACAATAAACCCAGTTTTTAGTAACAAACTGTCAGCTTGTTCAAACCAGTTATCAAGTTAGAGTTACAGCCACATCTCTGTTTTACTGTGAATAAAGAAGTTATAATTGAAACTACGCGACTCTCAACAACTCTGATATCTAAAGTGAACCCACAGACACCAGGACCGGCAGTGATATGAATTCAGTGCAGAAAACAGGACTCAGATTTCAACTCCATGTGCCCCCCTTCTGTTTACAAATGAAGGTATTCACAAGGCAACGCTTTCTTCCCCTGATAATAACGTGCTTATTAATTTCCTGGGTACTTTAGAGTTTCTTGAGCGCTCTGCAGTGAGAAATGCGCAGCCTGGTGCAGGTAAGCTGAAGTCTGCAGCATCTGTGCCAGCTGCAAACCTGTGGCGCTCCAGATGTGCACTCCTCCATGGACGGGCTCCTGGTGCAACCTTTGTTTGCCAGAGGAGCTGCTTAATACCACTGGAAGAACTTTGATAGAAAATATTTCCTGTTGTCACTTATGCATGAACAAAATGTCTAATTAATACAAAAATACTTTTTAGCAGTATTGGTTAAGAAAATATCCTGGCTTTTGTGTGTAGCTTTAATGGAAAACCAGCAATTTTTGCTTTTTTTTTTTGTATAAAACCCAAATATGCATGGGGCAAAACTTCAAGCTGGTGTAAAAAGTGTAGGTATTCCTTCATCACTGAATATACAGAATAATCTGCTATACAAGCCCTACGTGTGCTGGGCCAGGGGTTGTTGGACAGGGTGGGAAGGGCGATCTTCTCCCTCCTGGTGCCACATGCCCATCCTGGCTTTCCGGGCATGTACATGTTTTTCAAGAAACAATCACAGAATTACCCTTAGGTGCTGGGGCACAGGGATGGGGCGTTGCGGGGCAGCCCCTCTATTTCTCTGCTGTATGGTGGAAGCTGTTGCTGCTGCCCGTCAGCATTTCTGCCTTAAAAGTCTAAGGTGTGATATGGCAAATACTGTTTGCATGTGAGATCTGCGAATTAGTTTTCTGTCCTCTTATTGCTTCCTTGCTGGATCTTACAGGTCCCAGTTCAAGGAAAAAAAAAAATAATCCTAGTGAGCTTTACACAGTGAGTTGCTGGTGGCAGGATTTCTTCACTAGTTCTTACTTAATTTAAACAGAGAAATATCTGCTACTGAAAGAGTAACTTGTCCATCCAGGAGTACTTCATCATTCTGGGCTCCTAACCAAGTCTGGGCGTGCTCTCAGAGGGCTTATCATTCCATATTACACTGAAAATCCCTAAGTGCGTTCATCCTAATGAAAAAATCTTTCACAGTGGACAGTTTGAAAGATGTAAAACTTACTCTCCATCGTTGGGATTTTATAGCGAAAGATGCTTCTGAGTGCTGTCTCCCAAAGCAATCCTAATAAATCAGTGCTGCTGAAAACATTAAAAAGTTTAGTGGGGCAGAAAAAAAATTATACTTTCAGAAAATGATGTTTTTTCTTTCTATAATGCTTTAGGAGCACTTCACCATTTTGCTGGAGCCAATCCCGCCTATGGAATCTGGCAGATGTGAGCAGAATTGGTGTGCTGGACCCATTCCGATAGCTGTGTATTCACAAGGTATTCTTATCAGCCAAAATGTGTTCAACGCACCCTGGCTGCGCTGGGATTTATGGCAAATCGCTTTCTGTGAGATTTAAAGCGACTTCAAATTTGCCTGAGATTTAAAAGACTTAGAGCAGGGAAGCTTTGGGGATTTACAGTGTTTTCAAATTTGCAAATGCTAGAAATGCCATTATCTGAGCGAGTCTTTATTAATCAAAATAAATGAAACCATTTTTCTCTCCAGCAGAAAGCTGAAGAGCAACTCCCTAACTTCTGCAGTGTGTGGTAAAACATGCAATTGAACAGAAATCTGCAGTTCCCTGCCTTGGATAATAAGGGGCCAGTTAAAGCCAAATTGAGCTGTCTCATTCACGTGTAGCCCAAATTGTTCTTTAGAGCCTCTCCACATGTGTAACGTGTTAGAAGAGGTCTCCAAAGCCTTTGGGAGTTCTTACTATCAATGTGAATGAACTTGGGATGCAAAAGGAAAATAAGATTTCTCTTTGGATGGCAAACCTGCCCTTTGAGAACTTTTCTAGAGGGTCTTGGTGCTGGTTTGCTTCACAAAGCGGGGAGGTAGGACCTCATTTACTGTGAGTGCCTCCAGATGCTCCAGGCTATCGTTGGGTAGGGCTTTTGGAGAAGTGGGAGGTGAACCGATGAGACCCTGAAGTAGCCCCTTTGGATGTCAACAGGCTGATTTCCATGATGGTCTGAGCTGTCGCTGCTGGGCTGTGCAGTGAAAGGGTCGGTTACGTGCAGCGCTGGATGAAGGGCTGAGGACCATATGGCTTGTCCGCGGGGAGCGTTGCGAATGCTTTGCTACGTGCGCCGTGTAAAAATGTTATGTTTTGACATACCAGCGCTCTGGATTGGGCTGGGAGTGGGTTGCTAACTGCAGTATATAACCGAGCTTAGTAAAATCTGTAGTTCTAGTCTAGTCCAAGCTCTGAGGACACATTTGCAATGCCACGAGCAGGCAGCTGAGCAAGCTCATGCCTGGCTCTGCGTGTTAGTCCACTCCAAGTTGAAGCTCTGTACAAATCTTGGACAACTTGGTCCAAGACAGTTTATTCTTCCTTCTGAAGTAGTTGACCGATGTTGATAAATGCTGGTGATACCAGAAAGGTGTGTGAAGTGAGAAATAATATTTGTGGATGTCTTTTCCTGGACCTAACCAGGGTATGGGATCAAGCACTAAATTACTTATTCAGAGCTGCTTTCAGGTCTATGGTATCTCCCCTGTGACATAGGCATGGCAACCAAGTTTAGAGTTATTAACAAATTAATTTGTTGCTTTTGGGGGAAATATTACAAAAGTGAGAGCAGCCCAATTCCTCTTTTTTTTGAGTGTGGTTTTTTTTTTTTCCCCCCTGAAGAGGCAGCTTGCAGACATAAAATGGTGGTTGGAATGAGGTAAAGGGGATTCACACCTGGTATTTGAAGGAGGTTAATTTTAGCCCAGCTTTGCTAGGTTGTGTATTATTATTCCATCAGCTGTTTTGGAACTTTATCTAGTCTACTTCATATGTTGAGCACTTACTGAAGCCTCTGCTACGTATAATTTGGTTTTATTTTTCCTTTCTGCCGCTGCCTCTCCCCAAACATTCTACCTTTTATTTGTGCATTACCTTTGTCAGAGCATTTCTCAGCCTGACACTTTTCTTTCTGAGGTTGCAGTCTATTACAGAGGCTTTTTATTGCCTTGCAGCAGGAACTTGCCACATGGTGGTTTTTCTGCTCTTCCCGATTATTTCCCTTCCCACCGCTGACAACCCTTCAAGCTCCTGTGAATGGAGGTGTCTTCGTGCCATTTGCTTCCTCTCAAGCAGAGTCAGCTCTTTAATACCAGAAAAGTCTGAGGGGAAACAAAATGCAAAGGATGACATTTTTGAAGAAGGGAAAATTCACGTTTTGTCAGTTCTTCCATTCAGTGTGATGTCAGTGTCCGAATGCGGCAATGATTGATTCTCTCTGCCATTAAAAGTCTTCCTTATGCTCCTGAGTAGGACTACCAGAAATCCATCTGCAAATAAAATTTTTGATTGCTTATCTTATTCAAAAAAGTGATTAAGAAGTAATAAAAAAAGTAGCTAAATAACAACTCTCACTGTATATCGTGTTTCTGTGTCCTTTCAGGGAGCAGACCAGTGTTCAGTGAGCTCTATTAAATTGTACCCATGCTCTAATAGTGAGCTCTTTTTTTTTTTTCTGAGCCTATGACAGAATATTCTAGCATCTAACATCATTGATATCAGTATTGCAAAGCACTTACACAAGTGATGCTTAAAGCTTGCATATCTTAACTATATGATACACAAGGATCATACAATCCCCAAATCATACAATGCGTGGCAAAGCAGTAAGGAACAGAAGGTCAGTTTAACTAGAAAATGTACCAGCAAATAAATGGGAGTGGGGTAATCTCCCTCAAACGGCTTTGCCATTAGCCTAAGTGATCAGTCCGGCTTGATTAGTCCAAGGTGATTTCAGTGAGTTCAGTAGCCTGAAGGCGGAATATCTTCTACTATTCTATTTTGTTTCATTAAGTGGTATAAATGCTTTAGACTTCAGTATTCAAATGTCTTTTGTCTTTTTTTCCCCCTATTCTTTCTGGAATTCCCATTTCCTTGCTTCTCTATTGCTAGGTCTTCTCCCAATATGCTGTTTCCTCTTGGCTAAATTTCTACCTTCTTTAAAATCTCCCATTTTAAGTGTTAGCGTAACAACTGTAGAGGCTTCTACCAGGTACTTAGTGTCCTTACAATATTCATGTGATCTGTCCTCCCAAGTCTTGCTTACCGTTTCCTGGTTTTGTTCTTACTAGAATGCTAATTGGCGCCTGTGACTCAAAGCTGCCTGTTTGGGGAAATGTACCCACCAGCAATTGGTGTTGCTGATGTGAAATTTTTTTCGTGTTTTCATTAAGCGCATCCGGAGTTGTTGTAATTGTATGCTAACCAAAGAACATTGAGCCGCCAAGGTTGCAGGGCTATAAACAACTTGTCACTTGCAGGTGACTTCCCTGCTATTCTGGGCTTATCGCAGTCTCTAGGTCTGCTTTTGTGTTTTTTCTTGATACCTTGCACTGTCTCATGAAAAATCATGTGCTGGTTATTCAGTCTCAATGGACCCCAGGCTGATCCAAGGTGGATTTTTTTTTTTCCTGAGATGCTGCAGATGTACTCACAGTATAAGCACATGTCTGCTTTATCTTATAGCCTAATTGTATCTGTATCTAAAGTACCACTTGAGATGAATGCATAATCACTGTGAAGAAGTTTATCCAGGAAATATAACTCTGTCTCTTTTCAAATTGTCCAAGGACACCATAAGATTTTTTCCTGAGCTCATTTGAAAGTCAGTGTTAGCTTTTAATACATCCTGCAAATACACCCTAGCTCATGGATTTCTTGTGGACAATTTGTTGCAAGTATTTGAAATCCAGGTAATGCATCTTTCTTTAATCACCACTATGGATTTACCCTTGAGTTCTGCTTGGGACATGACCGAACGCAGCTGTAACTGGTGAGAGTTCTTCCAGTACCGTTAATCACTAGAAAAACACAGTATGTTAAAGGTCTGACTTGGATTTTACTTATCAATCCCATTGGCTTGAACAGGGTTACAAAGACTTCAGGAAGGGAGGGTGTTGCATCTTCTCCAGCAACTTGAAAGAGGATGCTCCTAACTTTGGAGACATCATTTGTTGCTTATTAAAACCAAACTGTAGGCTTTTATTGTATAATCAATACATCTAATCAAGCTTTTATAGGAAGGCTGGATTTCTTTTATGTCTTCATAAATTTTCCTAATTTTGTCTATCAATATTTACAAGTTATTTGAAAAGCAGTTTGAAAAAGAAACCCCCTTCTGTCTCTTGCATCTAGTTTATCGACAGGACTCTTAAATCTCTGTCCATGCTACATTAAAAACAGAATTGAAAAAGTGTTTGATAACTGCTTGTTAAATCTATTCTCCTAAGTCAAGTCAAGACAGGCTTCCCAGATGGAAATACATCTCGTTCTCATAAACACGCTTTATGCACACAGGCACAAGGTATGGATACTGATGAATCGGGTATACGGTTGGACTTTGATCTTTGAGGTCTCTTCCCACCATAATAATTCTATGAATCATTGAAATAAAATTGTTAGATATAAAAAAGAAGCCCACCACCCCAAAACATTGTAGTGCTAACTCCCAATTCTTCATGCATTTAACACTCTACTGTTCTTGTCTGTACCTGTTCTGTCATTAAAACAAGTAACACTGGATACGGTGCCTTCCTGCTGCAAATACAAAGGAAGAGCATTGGGTGCTCGCTCTCAGACTCTCTATCCTTAAAACATATTAAAACAAATGGACGTAACTTCACTTTTAATTGTTTGCTATTCAGCAATGTGGAAGGTGTCTAGAAAATTCAGAAGCCCTTTGCAGACTCTCAAAAGTGAACCCTGGGAAACCAGAATGTGGTGAGGTTTCACCCGTTCCTGTTCTGAGCGGAATAGTATTTTTTTTTCTCCATAATTTTTACTGAAAAAGAGTTGCAAACCTGAAATGCAGGGCACGATAGTGAATACCTTATCTGAAGTACTGTAGCCAGACTGCAGGGCCTTTCAAGTCTCTACCAGTTCCCGATAGAAATAAAATTCAACTCCTGCCCAAGAAGACTTTGGAATGGATCTGTGCTGCTTCAGAGGTAGCACCAGTGGAACCAGCTTCCTTCCATGTTAAAACTCATTTTGTGCTCTCTGTCCTTTGGAAGGTGCGAGGGAAGCAGGAGTTATTTCAGCAGGGGACCTTAATCCACTAATAGTGGAGGTGTCTGAGTTTTGGATTAGTTATTTACACCAGTCTTCTGTGTTGGGGGGTCCCTGCTTTTGTTCTGTAGACCATGGAGAAGGGCCACAGATAGATGTGTGTGGTGCAAGGAAGGAGCGAAGTGATATCCCTCCTTTCCAGCCATGCTGGGTCTCTATCCAAGGGAGTTCAGACTCATGAACATCAACTTTTTGAGCAGAGTGCCTTCCAGAGAATTTTTTTAAATGAGACTTAAGGCAGCTGAGTTTGTTAATAAATTTTCTTTACCTGTTGCTCCTCTTGGTTTCTTACCAAATACTGGGTTGGGTCTGGGCTTGAAATTAGCAATTGCTTCAAAGATGTACTTGGGATGGGCAGACTAAGAATCTGAAGGCTCAGGAATTAAGCTTGCAGTAATTTCCTTACATGTGCAGTAAATTTAACCTAGTAACTAGCACCAAGTGTAGGGATCTGAACATAGGAGAAGGATGATGAGCTGCACCTAACTGTCTCCTCTACACATGACCTGCCTCTGAGAATGTCCCTCATGCTACAGGCTCAACCTGAGCCTGGGGACTGGGTAGTCTGACCCTAAAGGATGAGATACATCTACTGAGATAAAGTTTTAGCCTCCTCAAGGCACCACTAGCAAGGATCAGATCAGGATAAAATGCAGCCCCCTCCAGAAAAAAAGTTGCTGCTACTTAGTGAGGATGACTTCTGTGCTGGAGATGCCTGGCAGAGCAGGCTGACCTTTCTGGATGCAGGGAACTATCAGCATCTTCTCTCAGACCGCCCTTGTGGCAGTGCTCTAAGTGGACAGATGCTTCACAGCATGCTCTTTCTCATTTAAATTTCTTCCTTTTATGTTTCTCTTTTCTTTAGGGAGGATTTTCTTCTGTGGTCCATGTTGTTCTTGTTTTTTTATCTCCCGTTACAAGCACTTCTTTCCCCCCTATGTGACTGGGAACCTGTTTTCTGGTAACCTCTCTCTGAAGTCTGCCCTTCTTTTCAGCCTTCACCACTGCTTGCCGTGACTCTCCATCTTCTGCTGTCACATGCCGATTAAGTTGGGGTTACTCCTAGGACTGGCCCTGAATACCAGATTACTGTAATATTTTTTTTAAAGCTCTTTTTTGATGTTGAGTAGTCTCAAAATGAGAAGTGTACGTACAGTACTTATGGAGAGATGCTTTTTGATGTCATACATGGAAGTGTTCATGGCCAAACTCGTCTGAATTTATTTTACTCTTTTTTGATTTCACTGTAGACAAAAAGACATGCGAGAAAGCCGTCTCGGAGTAGTAGTAAGTTACCTGCTTTTGTTTGGCTTTGGACAACAACCCATTCTAGGCAGACACAGCCTTGCTGGGGATGCAGCTGCTGGGGTGCTCCCACAACGCTGCCCGGAGCATTTCCAGCTGGCGGCACTCAGCAGCACAAGGGCTTGGTTGGGTGGGACTGGTGCTGGGATGGAGCTCTCAATCCTCCCTGGTGCAAACCAGTATCAGGCGAGTAGAGCAAACCTACGCCCTGTGTGTAGGGCATCTGAGCTTCTCTCGCCCAACATGATGGGGCATGCATGTATGCTTAGCAAAGTAAGTAGGTATTAAAATCTTGTAGTTTGCTGCAAGCGGCTATTTCTGTCTCCTGTCATCTCAAAATAAGCATCACTTATATTTTTTTGTTGAAAGTATCTTTTCCCCCCAATTAAGGGGTGTGCAGGTTTTATTTTTTGCCGAAGTGGTTGTGCTGGTTTTTTCCCTGAGAGATGTGATGGAGTTTGTGTTGGTACAAACGCCAGAACCAAATAATTGTGCCTAAAGTGGTTGTGCTGTTTTTTTCGTGAGAGATGCGATGGAGTTTGTGTTGATACAAACGCCAGAACCAAATAATTGTGCCTGTTTGATGCTGTTTCATGCAGGGGATGTTGTGTTCATGGGGAAATGATTGATGAAACTTGCCAGGAGGAGAGCGAACGTTAGCCTTTGGATTGTCAGGTCACTGCCTATGTATGCACAGAGGTCTGTTGACCCTGCACTTTTTACAGCGACAGAAATAATTTGGATTTTTTTTGTAGAGGCCTACTCTTGTTTTAGTGAAGAATATGTATTTATATGGACACACGCATGGTGTTGCACATCTACTCTTGTTTTAGTGGAGAATATGTGTTTATATGGACACACGCATGGTGTTGCACAACTATCCAGGGTGCCGATTCAGTTCAAGGACAGGATCAGGAAGCGTTGCCAAAGGATTTAAGATGCCCTTCTGTTGTGCAATATTGTGTCCTATTTTCACAGCAGACTAATAGTTTGCAGACATCTTGTATTCAACAGTTACTGTATGTTTTAATTTATGTTCAGGTTGTAATTTATTTATGACCAAGAAGACACGGCTGGATTATTAATACTCTCTTAATTGATCTGTTTTCTGGTGGTAACTTGCCTTTCATGGCTGAGTGGGAGCTGACAGTGGAAGTCAGGCAGTAACAGGGAACGATGCGACTGCTTTGATCCTGACCTTAAAACCAGGGCAGATTGCCTTTTTTGTGTTAATACCTCTTTCTGCTAAAGTCACTATAATTTTGGAAGAAACCGTACTTATGAATGAGGCAAAATTTTGTGTTTTCGGATGTATTTTTATTAGATTTTATTGCAGATTTAGTCTTGGCTACACAGCTGTACCTAATCCACTGCTGCTAGCAGGTTCTGTGGTGGGTCACCTCCAAGTTCATGAGGATACTGAGGATACTGACTTTTTTTTTTTAAAAAACCTTTGCATGGCATAGCATATGGAACACCCTTACAGCATATCCCTCACTTTACAGTCTAAAACCCAAAACAAGTCAACAGTTGATAGTGAAAGACAAAACAGCAAAAAACCATTGAAATCTGGTAAATGCAGCAAACTCTTGATCAGGGACCTTCTTTTCCCTCTGGAGCTGACTATTAGGGATCACTGTTCTTGGGGTGGCTGTCCTGCATCAAACAGAAATCACTTAAAAGTGAAATTATTTTTTTTTTCTTGTGGGGGGCAGTGGAGTGATGTGTGTGGTTTTTTTTTTTCCCTTCCCCTGGGGATTCACCAAAGTACATTCTCATGTGTGGGGAGCGTAGAAGAGCCAAAATGCATGGAGGTCTCAAACCCAATAATGTTCCAGAAGGGCTGTGAAGGCGGAGAAGGTGGGTACAGCCTGCACTTGCTCTCTTGCTGTCTTACACTCGCTGCTCACAGCTGCCAAGGACAGTACGTGCACTGTGCATCAAACAGGGAAGATGCTCTTATCTTCTGGCTGGTAATTAACCCTGAAGTTGGGCTCCTTCTTGAGTAGGAGGCTAGAAGCATAGCGTGGGAAGCAGGTATTTATCTGATTACTTCTCTTTGGTTCTTCTTGATGCACTGCATATTTATTTCCAGACTATTTTTGGCCAGCAGGAGTTACTGATATTAATGATGGGTAGACTTTCAAAAGATCCTGAATTTTAAAGCAACTTTGAAGCCAGTTTCTTTTAAACTCCCTTGAAAACTTCTACCAGTACAATTTATTTAAACATAAATAATTAAAGTCTTGCATCCATATGATCTTATGGCTGTCACTCTCCAGTCTTAACTTTTGTTTTTTTTGTAATCTAGATTAATAAATTCATTTTTGGGACAGAGGTGAACTATTCCTACATTACTTTACATATCCTTATGTAGGTTTCCAATAGAGTTTCATGCAGTTAAATCATGACCTTGAGGGGAAGCTTGAGCCTGTATCATGAAACTTGTGAGGACGCTCAAAATTCACACTACCATCTAAAGTGTGTAACAGGCCCTCTGAATACATTTTGCACCAGATGAAACTAATGCTCATACACAGGGTATTTAAAATCCCAAATGCAATTCAGAGTGCAGTTTTTGTAACACAAACCTCTCTCTGTTCCCGCTTTTTGCTATCGCAAAGGGGTAAATCTTTCTCATTGAATGTTAAAGAAACCATTGACTCAGTGTCACAGTGGTCTTTTGCCGTGACTGTACCTTCACCTTGACATTTGATAGCAAAACACTGTTGTTATCTCCTGTTCAAAGAGTAATTAATCTGAGCTCTGCTGCTGTTATTTCCTCCTACTTGGCCACTTGTCTGATCAAAGCCTTGTGATGGGGGAGCTTCTGATTTTCCTTTACTCAGCATAAACGAAACCCTCTTGCTGAATAAGATCCATCTTGTTTCAAAAAATTGCTCAGCTGCAATTAAAAAGGTGCCTGATGGCCCCTTTGATCCCTCAGCTAATTAGCAGGTTAGGGAACAGAGCTGCTTCTGTTGAACTGGCCCACAATCAACCAGGGAATAGAAATTACTGTATTTGTTGTCTCCTCCTCCCACCTGGAGCTGCTGGGTGTGTGCTGATGGACGCAGAGCTGGGCAGCGGATCAGATCCATGATGTGCAATCAAACCTACTGCTTTCTGTCAGATCTCCTGTGTCAACTGGGTTTTGGGGTCTGGGTTTCATCTTGGAGACTTGCTTCCACACACAAGTGAAGAGTATAGCAGCAAGTTATTATTTGTTTACTACTTTCTTTTTGTCTTTTCCACTAGAGATCTAAACAAAAACTGTCAGCTTTTGATTACTGAAGGTTTATTACTGTTCTCCTGAAGTTTCTGCTTGCTGGACATCTGGTAGCTCCTGCCTTACGGATGCTCTGGTTTATGGCTGATCAGCACAGGGCACCTTGGGACCTGTTTTACTTTCTTTGACTTTTCCACTAGAGATCTAAACAAAAACTGTCAGCTTTTGATTACCGACAGTTTATTACTGTTCTGAAGTTTCTGCTTGCTGGACATCTGGTAGCTCCTGCCTTACGGATGCTCTGGTTTATGGCTGATCAGCACAGGGCACCTTGGGACCTGTTTTGTGTTTGATCCATGTGCTCTCCTGGATGGACACCCTATCAGACTTGGGGTTTTCTGGTGGCCTCATCTCCTGCTATGTTCTTCCATTTCCCTCCGGGTATGGAGGGCAGGCTGGAGAAGCTGTTTTGCTGTAGCAGTTCACATTTCTTTGTCAAGCAATGCTCTGTCCAAAGGCAGGAAAAATTGATATTCCCTTCATGCCCTTTCTTGGTTTTCTGCCCTGGAATTTCTGCTGGTCCCTTCATAAGTAGGAGGTAAAAAACCAGAAAGGAAAAAGCAATGAAACCCTATGGCCAGGACAGGCTTGTGAACTCTGTTTTCTGTTGTGAATCTTCCCTGGCAAAAGAGGAGCCAAGAAACCTGGTGGGAATTGAAGGTCTCCAGGTGCCCTGAGACCCAACCCCTTTGGTCTGAGCACTCAGCTTTTCATCATGACTTTCTGAAAGCTTTGGTTTAATTGGGTCACTGCAACCAGTGGCATGCCTCTGGCATGGACACGACGGGGCTGATCCCTTTGCTTCTGTGATCTGCGCAATGTTCTTGTCTCTCTGGTCTCCCACAAGGAGCAGGGAGGCCAACCCAACCCACAACTTCCTTCAGCTCCTTTTTCACAAGCTCAGCCCTGTTTTGAGCACCTGTGGGCTCGCTCATGCAAGCCCTTGCTCTGCTCATCCTTTTCTCCGGGGCAGAGCATGCTGCCTGTGTACATGTCTGTGTACCTATGCTTCATGGTGTAAAAACTAGCTCTAGAATTTACATTGAGAGTCTCACAAAAATATCGTAAAAGTTAGTAGCAATGCATGTTAGTCTTTTATCCTGTTTTGGAATATGTGAAATGTTGTGGCTCAGGTGACTGTCTCTGAATAGGTACGATAACCATGGTCCTGCTTTGCCTTTCAAAGAAATAATTGATATTTGCTTGGGGGTGTCTGCGACACTGTTCTCTGCTTTATTTATGTGGACTCAAAGCCAATCAATTTAGTTTGAAAAAGTGGATGATGTCCTTACAAAGTCAATATTTCAGAACGACTTCAAGTGGGGAAAAGTTAGAGGATATCAATATCCAAGAGTGATGACTTTTTAATCTGTTATCTTTAATTTAGGTCAACTATTGTGAAATAATCTTGTTATCCATACCTACCTGGCTGGGTAGGATGACATTCGTTCATGTCTTTCTAGCTCGCCGCTGTCCTTGTCTATAATAGCAACATGTTCCCAGATGCCTAATGATAGCACGCAAAGTCTCTAATGTTTTAGATATCTTTTGGTAAAAGCTGTGAATTCATATTTAATGAAGCCTGAGTGTCAGGGAGAGTCATTTCAATTATACTTCTGACAAAAATGGTATTTCAGAACATACGGAGAGCTGTGAGAAATAATTGTACATTCCTTATTTATATGGCAACTAATAATGGAAAATATTTTTTTCGCTCGTAACATGATTTAGTCTCATGAAACAGTGATTTTTTTTTCTTCATTTTTCTATAGAGTGTGGTTTCAGCTGCTGCTCATTTCTGAGATGGGAATTTGTTAATGAGGGATTTTTCTTCTGGAGGTCAATTACTTTACTAGCCATCTGAGTTACATGATGTGACTTTAATTTTAGCCCAATTTCCTAATATTCTGTTCTGCATGTGAAACAGAAAGATGCTGTTTGACAGATAATGGATCATTTGAGAATAATTACTAAAAATGTGAAATAAATACTACTTTTAAGACATGTTCTTCTTAGGTGTTTGGGGGCTGTCTGGTAGCAGGGAGTGAATGGCTTGAGCTGGCGAATCTGGTCCTAGTCCCAGTTGCTGCCGTCTACTTCCCAGCAGATTAAAGAGTATTCCCTTTAAAACCTTTAATTTTCATGGGCACGGCAGAATGGAAATACATTATGATCAGCAAAAATGTTTCTGGCTCTGACAATATTTCCGCAGTTGCGGGAAGCACACGTTTTTTGAGGATAAGCTGATATTTGGTAATGTCTAGTCCATGAAAATACTGTTGTGCTGTTTGACGTTTAAACACAGTCATTTCAATCTTTATGGGGAAAATATTGGCTTTACCTTTTTTAATGTTGGTACTGATTTACTCTGTGAAGCTCTGAGATTTGTTCTTGTTACTACTTAACTTATAAGTAAGTAAACAATAATAATTTCTTATAAAGAACTTGTAAGTTGTTTTTTTTTAACAAGAACTTGTGCTAGATTTTTAAGTAGTTACAAGAACTTTCTTTGCTTCCCAACCATGGTTTCTCAGTGGATCCTGCTGGAGAACTTGTCTGATATGAATTTTTATTGTAAATTGGTTTAATTAAAACCAGAATGCCTGAGTATGACACCTGTAGTTCTAATAAACACCTTATATAAATTGCCAAGATGACACCTGTGTGGGATCTTTACACGTAAGTGCAATGCTTACTCTGGTGCCTGCCTGCAGGGAATTTCAGCTCTGAGCTTCTGAAGCCAGCAGAAGGCTACCAGAAACCTTTTGTGGGAAGGATGAGGGCAGTACTAGAAACCTCTGCAGATTCCTCCCTAAAGAATTAAAAATATATTTGCTCTTTTATCACTTTTTTTCCCTGCTTCCTCTGAATTAGCTTACCAATGATCTGTTTTAACGCAGCGCCAGGAAGAAAAATACCTTTTGTGCTCCTGTTGATTTTTAAGAGATTGAGTTTTATTTTCTTCAGGCAGGTTTGTTTAAATAAATGATGCATGTTTAACTGAAACACATGAAATCTCAATGGCATAAAAAACTATCAGTATAGTGTGGACCTTGTTGAACTTGTGACCTACATGTAGATATTGAGAAAAATGCCATGTTTGGCTTAAGTGCATACAGCTCCACAAACTTCAACGCACCGCTGGTAGGAATCTCTGGCTTCTGGCGCATTGAACGTGATGATGTTTATACTTGAGAGGTATCTCTGGATCTGGTCTAAGAAGTGTTTACCCTTCTGGAATTAAATTGTGGAGCATGTATGTGTTTGTTGGATATTCACTTAATTGAGTATATTAAAGAGCACCTATTACATTTTGGAGGCTATATTCAGGAGAATTAGATATATTTTTATGTCTGTTCAGGATGTTCGGATCAGAAAACTTTAAATAAAGACCAAGAACTTCATGAATGTGACACATTTTCATTGAATTTATTGGCTGTAAACCCATTTAAAGATCTGCATATGATTAAGGTTTTTTATTTGAGATTTGTGTGCAGAAATTCAGAGTTGTTTTCTGTTAAGGAATCAGTAAAACTAATATATACATGTGTGGTTTTTTTTTTGCTCTGCTCGGTGATCATGCCTGAAGTGGTATTGCGTTTTGGAAATAGCGCTAGTAGTCTTAACTGCTAATGTTAATTGGTATGGACTATGCAGTAATTAGTCATCTAAATAAAATAAAGGCAAGCAGAGGAATCCCTTGAATGGTCACAAAGTAACTGGGACATCAATCAAAGGCTCCAAGATTTTGAGATTATTCTAAATTTAAATAGAGTTCAGACCCCACTGGAGAACTGTACCCTGCCTAGGAGGCTTAATTAGACTAAATGTCTGTGAGACAGCATAAAACAGATGGGTGCGTTCCTGTTGGAAGTTGTTTAATGCACCTTTTGATTGCTCCAATAGCATATGTATGAACTTTTCAGCATCTTCGACTAAGCCTTTTGTTCAGCCTCTTATTTCCTTGAGGAGAGTTTTAATAATGGGAATAACTACGTTGAAGATCTTCATATTTCTGAGAGCTCTGAGCGGGTAATATCTGCCTAGTGTGAGAATTCATCTACAAACCAAACCTGATGGCTGGCTGAGTAATTTAAACAGCAGAGCCCAATTTCTCAGCTAAATATAATTTATAGATTGGAAAATGTGGGGGATATTTTTTTAACTAATTGAAGCATAGAATATATTAAAAAACCCAACAAAACAGTTTGCACAATATTTTCATTATTGATATACGCAATTTATTTAAGTGATCAGCTTTTCCCAACCAGTGTTTTTTTGTGAAGCAAAACAAGCCCCTTCCTTGTATACTTTCTGCTGGTACTTTTAAAGGAACTGTTGCAATGAAACCATAACCTGAAGACAAATACATTTTCCTGCAGCCAAGATCTTGCTTGGGGGCTGATCTCGCCTCACCTGCCCTGGCCCTGGGTTGTCCAGCCAGTGGCTTGTGTCCCCTTCTTCTGTCACTTATCCCATTTAGACAAATGTTCCCTTCCTCAACGGCTCCCACAAGTCAGGGCTGACACGAATCCCTGTCTGTAACTCTGATACAGCCGAGGTAAGAGCGTGTGGTGATGCTTATCTTGCAGAGGCAGACCAAAGGAATGTTTCTCTTTGTAGAGTAGGAGGTAAGAAAGTTTTCAGTGACTTTTAATTAATTTAGCTATTTGCACATTAGTCTATTTTTTGGTCTAGGACCTGCTACTAAACTGTGCGATGCTCTGCTGGCGTACGTGTGTAGTACACCTGAACGTATAGAGCAACGCTGAGAAATGAGAAACCTTAGGCTACCCCCCCAGCAGGAGGCACGAGGGATTCTACCCAGTGAAGAAAATGGGATAAATTGGTACCCTGTGGTGTATGACAGTCTGGGGACAATCAGTATATTTGTGTTCAAGAGTTTTGGGAGATTTCTTTGTTTCTCTCAAGCCAGCCCAGCATCCGCGGGAGCTCTCGGGGTCACTTAGCAATCTTCGTTTTGCTTCCTTGCCCACAAGAACAGATGGAGGCTGACTTTGTGCTTGGGCTAAGTTCAAGCAGCATCAGGAAATCAGTACAAAGGTAGATGAAGAGAAAAACACTGACATGTTTATTCCCGGTTTGTGGAACTCTTATATCCCAGTAAGTGTGTTGTGTTTTTTTTCTTTTTTTCTTTCGTGTTATCCCTTGCCAGCAAAGCGGTCTTACTGGCTTTGTAGGGGATTTGGGTCATCAGACAAAAAGGATCAGATCTTCTGTCCTTGAAAAATCTTTGAATTGATTTCTGTGGGTTTTTGGTTAGTCCTCAAAAAAATTTATTTGTTGGTTTGGCTAATCTATTGATTTCATTTCTGAAAAATTAGAGTGTGATCCTTTTGGAACAGTTTAAGTGCCTCTGCTAGAAGTCTGTATTTATTTCTCTAAAGTTAATTTTCATAATATTATGGCTTTTGCTGCAATATGGTTTTCCCAGCTTTTGAAGCTTAAAAGAGTAGTAGAGCTTCCTAGCTTTACATCTTGCTGGATGCTTCATGAGTGTTTTGTATTAAAATGTGCTTAGATGAATCTGTTTTCATGAAAACACTGGGATTTTCATGGATGAATAAGACCTAATTCTGCCTGGTGAAAAGATCGCTATAAATAAGAGCTGATGCCATAGCGTTGAGAAGAAACAATTGTAAATAATAGGAAGAAAATTCTATTCATGGAAATATTTCTTGTCCAGAGGGTCACACATGTTTTTACTTATCTATTTGTTTTTAACTTGCAAAATGTGCGTATTTGGAGTGAATACAGACAGGGTCATATTTTATTAAAAGTGGGAGCTGAATGCTCTGGCTGGAGTTGGCCAAGTTTAGAGTAACTTAATTGCTGAAAATGCACATCTTCCCCAGGAAAACTCCGAGTATGATAAACTCTGCCTGGCACAACCAGCCTGCCGCTTTTTTCAAGCCTGAGGATTTATTTTTGTCTTGGCTGTTTTGATGCTTCAGACTTTTTCTCATAGGTGTTGAAGTTTTTTAAGATTAAAAGAGGCTATGTGAAGTTATTCTTGAGGCTTCCCTTCGCCATTTTTTCTCTGACATTTATTTCTCTTTTAATACTGTATTATGCTTGATTTATCCTTAGTTTTCCTAGGTCTCCTTCCTCTCCTTCTTTCTTCCTTCTGACGCTATAACATGTTCCTTTCAATGTTTTTATAGATCAAAGCATTCTCCTCTACCTTTCTTCCTGTTGCTGTCGTTAAAACAGGTATTTCAATTAATGTAGACTGCAGCTGGAAAGGGAAGATGATTCAAGAGCACTATAGTGCTGCGGTAATTTAATTCGGGAATCTCTGAGTATCTCACTGAATTTCCAGTTGTTAATGTGCTTAAATTTCTTTGTCATGTTTGATTTTCATGGGAATCTTAGGGGACGCCTCCAGACAGCCAGAGCAGAGCAAAGTTACCCCAAAGAAAACAGAAGAAAGAGTTTAGAGAGGTCTTGCTTATTTGGATATAGTTTTTGAAGATGAAAAGCATCTCTAATTGGCAGCCAGCTCTCCAGGAATACTGTTCCGTGGTCGAGGATGTCCCTTGGGACTTGGTTACCTCCTAAACAATTTCTTGCATGTTTTAGTCATCTGTGCTGCTGGCGGCCGACCTGCAGCAAGGTCTCCAGAGGGAAGCGTAGCGCACCACTCGGGGGAGCAAAAAATTATTCATAGTTCAGAACCCACTGCTTAACTGAGATAATTTTACTTACTTCATCAGAACAACTAACTAGAGATTTGTATGTTCTCTCTCCTAATTGACATATCTTATCAAATGAATCCCTAGGAAGAGGATGGAGGTGGAATGTCTTACTCCTTTTGTGGCTTTCTCTGCTATGGAGCAATTTCACTTGATGGGAAAGGCTGCTAAGACATCAGAAGACGAAAGAAAGATGGATGCAGGTGATCTTTCCATAGCATCAAAAAATTGGAATTATAAGGACGCTCATTCCTTTTAGAAAACTACCGTTTGTGAGGAAGTGTCAGTTCTCAATAAACAGGGCTTTTCCTGCTATGTGGGGAAAAGATTTGGTAGCAGAACTGCATGGAAATAGGTGTTTTTGCCTGGGATGCTCTGCTCCCGCAGTTCAGCTCTGGCCTCTCCTGTCCCTGTGTCCCGGCGGGACAGCAGGTACGAGCACAGTTTGGGTGTTTGTGCCTAGAAAACATCTGTCCCAGACTATGGCCTAGGGTTGTGTCTCCAACTTCCATGACATTGCATGCCATACGTGGTTTCCCTTCCCTCATTGCAAGGCCTTGCCTGGTCCCTTCCCCTGGCTGCAACACGATATTAAGGTGGAAGGAAGGAAGCGCGGTGGCTCGGAGCCTCCTAAGCCAGATTCTGCTCATGAGCCTGGTTTTGGCCACCTGTGGCTTGTTCTGAAGACTGGAGATATGGATGTAAATGAGTGTGTTTGCATCCAGTCCCTTGCGGAGAATCTTAATGTTTTGCAAGAATGGCACTTTAAGGTACTGAGCTGAGAAAACAGGGACTTTATATCTAGTGCTGTTTGAGCTTTTGTGAGTATGTGGGAGATGTACAGCTGTGACACATCTGCTCTCATCTGAAAACTTGTTTAAAATAGTAGGAATATGGGATTTTTTTTTTGGAGAGGGTTATTTAACCGCCTAGTTGGAATAAAGCAGTTGGTATCTACTGAGATGCTGATACCTCTGGCCTGTTCTATGCATGTCTGTCTCCAGGCGAGAAGGTGTCTCTTTGTAGGTAGGTTGTGAATCTGAGAGCAGTCCTTCAAGAAACCTGAAGAAGGGAGAGGAAATGTCAAAGTGGACAACTACAAAATACCATCTGTGTTCACGCTTCCTTCGTGCTGGGTCGGACCCCCACAGGAGCGGGGGGGTCTCTCTACTCAGTTGTACAAGCCTTCACTTCATCGCCTCTTCTAATCCTGATAAAACTGTGCTGGTGTCCCTGGCTTATTTCCACAGATCTGGTGTCAAACTTTCACGGAACAGTTACGGACCAGTGGGCAGCGTGAATATGTATTGCAGTTCTTTAATTTTGTTTTGCAATTTAATTAGCTGCTACTTTGATCTGTTGTAGTGTAAATAGGAAAGTGAGACAGTCTATTTTTTCCCCAAAAGGCCTAGATAATATTTAAACTGATAAAGACACAATATGTTTCTGCTGCTGCTTTTGGTTTAGTTTGTCATCAAATGTATTTATTTGTTAGAAAACTGCCAGAAGGATCATATAGTCTTTTTTACTTTGAATTTCTTCTTCTCATTTTACAAATACCGTAGGAGCATTGCACTTGTGTCACGTTAATCTCTTCTTACATTCAACTGAAATTGCATTGGTTATAAGTAATCATAAACTGACAGACTTGAAAAGCTAACATTTGCTAGCTTCAAAGGAATGAAAACTGGTGATAAGTGAGGTTGTAAAAAGTCAAATTAAATGTTAATTGATGCAAGGGCACAAAGCAGTGAGGCACTTATTTTAGATGCAGGCACTACATTTATCAGACTTGACAAATTGACCACTGTGGTTTCATGGATACTCTAATTTCTATTTTATTCATCTTCATTTATATGAAGAATAAGCTATGGGGAAAAAAATGGTGGTTAGACTACAGCTAAAGCCAACTGTTTATTTAGACAATACAAAACTCCAGGTAAGACTTGAATCCCATTGTGTGTACTTGAAGTGTTTTATTTTGGGAAAAGTGGTGATCTAAAAAGAACAGTACTGAGTAGTCCTGGTAATTTGCATAAAAAGAAAGGGCATTCATATACTTGGGGAAATAAATTGAAAATCCTGTCTTAATCATCATATTGCATTTAAATGATGTGAATTTGCATAAATCCTAATAAATACTAAAACCTGAATGATTCTTTTCAGAATTGTCACACAGTAATCACAACTACTTGTTTTTACATATGCAAAACGAAGAATTAAAGTTATCAAAATTAAATTAGATGTTAGGGACTATTTTTCTTTTCTCTTGTTTCCTGCTCTCTCTCCTTAATAACCTGAGATGAATCACAGACTGTTTAGAATTTCTTAATGCTTAAAATAGGTTGCAGAAGTAGGACAGATACACGAGCATACATTTAGGATATTTGCATTGGCCTTCAAAGTAAGCTGATTTTGCAAAAAAAAAAAAGGGGGGTGGGGCATGACACACACAAGTCGTCATTCTCCTGAAAATTAAATTCTCTTGAATTCTAAATCATTGTGTCTCCATCCTTGAGTACTGTCTGCTCAGCTGAGGAAAGCTTTGGAGCAGAAAATAGCAAAACTCAGACCCTGGTCTTCAGAATTTTTCTCAGCTCAAAGCCTAGCCCTTGACACATCAGGCAAAATTTTGTTCTCAAAAGAAAAAAAACCAGCAGGCACTTTCTCACCCACTCACTTGACTTGTGTTAGGAACCCTTTGGGACTATTTGGGTGAGTAACATGAGTGGGGCTCTGCACTGAAGCTCGTAATAGAAAGCCTTCAAATGAATGTGAATCTGGAGTCTGCAAGCAGCTCCTTTGTAGTGATAATTTTTGCGCCAGTAAAGCTCTACAGCAGCATAATAAAGATTTAAATAATGAAACAGCCAGGCAGTATGTGATACCGGAGAAATCTTAGTAATATTAGACCACAGTTTCAGGTTTCTGTTGTTGGGGCTGTATAGATGTGAGGGGAGCAAGAAACTTCACTCCTCTTGGTGGCTCTTCAGCAGTGTCAAACCCCATAGCCTTACCTCGTCTTCTGCTAGTGGTAGAGAGAGGAGTACTTTACAACAGGCTGTAGAATAGCATAGGATACTCTCCAGAGGAGCATCTCGCTCTCTCCTTACTTAAATGTATGAATACTTAATTTTTTAAAAAAAAGCAACCAAAAAAATCCACCCCAAAACCACACAACCCCAAAAACTAACCCAACCCAAAACAAAAAACCCGCAACCAACCAGACAAATCCTCCTAAATACAAAACCTGACCCAAAACCCCAATCACTTTGACATGATTAGGTTGTTACAAATGCAGACTTCTACCTAGCTTTGCTGGCTGGCCTCCCTGCAGCTTTCTGACCTTCTGGAGAACATAGTCTTGCATGAAACTGAACTGAATCTCTTGTCTTCAGAGCTCGTTGGTGCTTTAGTTTTATAGTGCTGGTGCTGTGAGCAATAGACTTGTGTCCATCAAACTTGAGTTGACCAGTTGATATTGCCTTTGCTATGTAGTCAAAGGAGTCTACGTTGCCTTTGATTCAAAAGCCAAATGTTAAGGTTTTAGTATAAATTATGAGAAGGTATTTTTGCAGATTGCTGCAAGCTAGTCATCAAGCAGCCTTCTGTTCATTCAGTGACTCCTCACCATTTGAATGCTGATTGTGGGGATAAAAGTAGAAACCACCTAGATTTTCTTTCATGAACTTTTTATTATACTAAGCAAAACCAAAAAAACCCCTGCATGATCAAGTAAATCTAAATAACATATTGAGTAATCCGGGTGAAATAAGCCGGTACCTGGATAACTCTGTAAGAAATTAAAGGACTGTCTTAGTGAGGTGTTAGTCCTCAAAGCAAACAGGACAGCACCGACTGTGCTGGTAACAGATTTCTGTTTGATAAAGTCATCTGGGTGTATCCAGAAATGTGTCTAAATTCTGAGTTTGGAAACGTCACAAGCCATTCTAGATGTTCACAGGTATTTTATTTCAGTTCAAGGGTCAGTCCATCAGCAACGTGTCAACCACCCTAAAAATTAATGTGGTTTTAAAAAAAGCATTAAAAATAGAGACCAAACTAAACGCTGGAGATTCATCCCTTGTAAGCCTGGTGCATCGGATGTCATATGTTACTTCTGCTGGATGTATGAAAAGGTTCCTGAAGTTTGCAGTATTTTTTTCTAAAAATATAGAAAGGTGTAGCGTAACTTGCGCAGGAGGCAGTTGCTTTTGGCTTGTGATGACCATCTTATAAATATGAGCCCCCCGCTTTTTTTCCCCCTCCAACTCAAAGTTTGAGTTTCTGGTTGTGAACCCACTTACACTGAAAGCCCAGGGAACATGTATTCCCCCAGAGCATGCAAAATTGGACAGTTTCTCCCAGCTTTCATAATTCTGTCTTCTATTTGCTGCAAAATCCTCCTCTGCCCTCATTGCAGCGCTCGTCTCTGCGCTGCAGATCTCTGCTTTGTATTCTGCCCTGCTTCCCTGCAGGGAGTTCCCATTGATGCCGGGGAGCTGTCTGCCTGCGGAGTAAGTGATACTGAACTCCAGTGGTGATCAGAGCATCTATATAAAGAATAAAAGGGAGGGGGGAAAAATCAACACCCGTTGCCCAACTTGCAGTATTAACCTCTCGGTATTTTACCACCATTTATATTTCCACTGCAGTGTATAGTCTTGATGTTTTTGGTTTTAGTTGTTAGCAACAACTACTCACGAAGGGTTAAGAGATACTTGAGGTGACAGTCTCCAAGTTAAACCTGTCATTTTTAACACAGACCCAAAGACTACTGAATTTTGCAATGTATAACAACATTGTGGAAAACCTTTCATGTTTTACAGATAGTTGGGGACTGCTATTTGAGTACTTGGTTTCTAGCCTTTCTGATATGAGAGCCTGCTGACTTTTAGCAAACTTTTGGAAGTGTTACTCTGTAGAAAGAATTACTCTTTCTTTGTCTTGTTTTTTTGGTAGTGCTTGGTGGTTTGGTGGTGGGGTGTTTTTTTCAGTGTTTTTTTGTTTGGTGTTTTTTTAAGCAGTGCAGGGTGTCACCAAACTATGATCAAAGTCACTGGGGAGATTACAGGTGTTTAGTATCTATATGTGCCACAATAATTTCTATATGTCCTATTAGTGCCTTACTGTTTGAGAGGGTTCTAGTCAACTGACTAATAAAAATACAGTATTTCTTGGACTGACTACTACTGCCTGTCAAGTTATGGCTGACACTATCCACCCATGCACAGCTTGGATGTACCATCCAACTTGTAAACTTTAGAAAAACGTGTCATTTTGAGTGTTCTGACATGTGGAGTTAACGCTGCGACATCTGCAGAAGTGTGGATGATATAGATGTAAATAAAACCTCTTCTGTGAATACTGTCTATTGGTGTACTTCAAGATATCTAATTGCATTGCAAAAAAACCTCAAAAAAATAGCAAAGACTTTTCCAGTTACGTCTGACTTTATGAATTAACACTGTAGTGTAACATTATTCTTTAAGTTTCTGAAGAACATTTCTGTCTTCAAAGTCTCTTGGCTTCCTGGTGTCATTAGGTAGGCTTGAAACTGGCCAGAGAGATGTCTAGAAGGCCCATGGGAATAAATGTGAGAAACAGAACAATAGCCTGTGCTGTGCTAGTGACAAAGGCTGCAAATAAAATATACTCAAAGTACAGAAGCGATCCTATTATCGCAACAACTATTTGCATAGTAACACTTAGAAGGATTTAGATTAACTATGTCATTAACTGCTACAGAAAGGCCACTGTATGTGAAACAGCTGGGAACATGCCTGCCTCTGAAAGGGACCTTTTAAGATTGAGTTGGTGCATGGGGAAAAGAGGTGATAAAGTATGGACAAGAAGCAAAACTTCAAAGATTTTCTTCCAAGGTCTGTGCTATCCATGAACTATTTCTCCAAAGCACCCATCTGTTTTTAAAAGTGGGACCAATGCTGCATTTTCTACTTGCGTTAATTTATATTTTGGTTGTTGATGGTTGTGATTCTGGTAATCCCTGTTGGTTGCATGCTTGGCTTCGCAGCCTGCTCCGTGTACCCTGAGCTAACGTTGTCAGAGTTGGACCAGTATTCTGGCTGCTCCCAGGCAGGGCAGGGGAATCCTCTGTCCCCCTCCCACCAGATGCTGTGGGGACATTTACATCCAGGTTTTCCTGCACTGCTTTCGCTTGCAGACAAATTCATGATGGGGAAAAGAATAAACTTTTACAGTTAACTTTTATTTAAACTCAAGTAGTAATTATGTGCTCCTTACCCAGACAATTTTGCAAGGCCAGTTAATTTTCTTGTAAACAGTAGTTTGGGGTGGGTTTTTTTGGTGTGTGGTTTTTTTTTCTTTGGGTAAAGTACAGTAACAGCTCCTAAAAGACGTAAAATGCTTTAAAAAAGATATTTCATGACCCTCTGGTGTGAGTTAACATCTCCTATATGTCCTTTTCCTCTTTGACTTTGTGAATTAATTCACTCAAAATATCTCCTTCCATTTCTCTAGTTTTTAACTTTTATGGGTTGTTTGTCTCTACTTCATCTACTTCATATGGATTAATTATGTAAATCTTCATTTCACGTTACCTAAGCCTCCTCATTTCACAACTCCCTGGAGCTGGTTAATACCCCATAAATGTATCCATCTTATTTTCATTCGTGTGTGTGTGTGTACCTCGTGATACAAGTGCATGCTCAATAAGACCTGGGGTTTAAATTATTTAAAGCAAGTTGGATCTTTCTATTTTGTGGCAGTACAAGTTGTATTCAAGATATATTTTTAAATATATTTTTCACGAGACAATAAAATAGCCTAATAATTCTGTATGCCAAAAGTGAAGCATGTGAATAAATGTTATACAGTGAATATATAGTCTCAATACTTTTAGCTATTGTATGCTTGTATCTTTTTTTGGTGTGTATTGGAGCTTATGAGGAGTAGGAATGGAATAACTTCTTTAATAATCAACAGACTGTGAGGAATATCATGATTAACTTCCATGTTGCTTGATTTGCAAGTGGGCAGCGCAGGAGTTGGCTGCGGTGGAGGGGGGTCACTGAATGGGTTTGAAATGCTCCTGGGACAGCACCAGAGTTGTGCTGGACTCCAAGGATCTTTTGAGGCAGTAAGATAGGGGTTGTGTGAATTAAAACAAGAAACATTCTAATGAAATTTTATATATAGACTTAGTGATGCCACTAAAGGCTTAAAAAAAAAAAAGCATATGTTAAAGTATATTTGGCACAGTGATGCAGCCTCTTGACCCCAAACTGGTTGAGAAAGCTACCTGCTTTGGTTTTGACCAAGAGCTCCTTATGTAAAGCCAAAAGAAATAAAGCCTTATGTTAGGGCAGTGTTGTGTTGTTTGGAGCCACTTGGTAGAATTTACAGGGTGCATTATCATGCCATCATTTCAAGGCTCTAGCTATAAAATCAGGAAGCAAAACAACAGAGCTTGAGAAACTGGAACAGTTTGGTAAACAAGATAATTAATGCATTTCCTATGTAAGCCTACGCACGAATTCAGTCAGAGAAAGCAAATTCAACTGGACCATACTCTTAGTAAAGAGATTTTCCTTCTGCTCCCCTTCTCTATGTGAGAACTTTTCATCTTTTGGAAAATTCAAAATGTCTTGCTCTCCCTAGGCTTCACCAGCAATTTCTGTATGCTTCTTTGGGCTTTCAGGAGAAGAGTAGATGAACTTTTGTTGAGGACAGTGCTATCTGGTTGAGTACAATGCCCAGGTGAGATGCTTGATTTGCGTGCTTTCCAAGAAATCTAGAGAAATAACTGTGGAGACAAAGTCAGCATTTACAGTGTAACAACTGATGGTTGAGGTGCAGCAGTCATCTCTCTAAAATATAAAATACTTAAATATTTTTATGCATATGCGTGTATAAAGATGCATTTCAGGGGGCTTATATTTATTTTTTTCTACTATATGCTCATTTCCTTTTCTATTCTTCTCTGTAGCTTATTTTTTTTCCTTAAAAACTCTGTTTTTGTTGCTCTTAGGTGTTCGTTTGTGTGTGTATCGAGAGTATAATATCGCTGGCAGAGCTATGTGTGGTTCATGCATAGACTACCTCGTTCTACTTGTCTCTTCTTTTTCATCAAAGTAAAATTTGGAGTAAGTGGACATAAATTCCTTAACTTAATGTGAGCTTAACCTTGATTAATTTTGAAATTAGTATTTTCTGTCATTTAGCCCCCTCCCCTCAGAAGGTTAAAAAACCTGCAAGTTCCACTGCAACAACAAAAAGTTATTCCTCTGGTACCATAACAAATGTTTTTATTTCAACCTCTCTTTTCTTTTCAAAATGTGGTTCTGTTTGTCTTGGATTAATAGCTGGAATAGAAGGTCTGTTTCTCAGTTTGTGTGCAGCAGATTGTGTGGATGAGTGAAGGAGAAGACAGTGAGTGAGACGGTTTGCTCTGTTGTGGTCAGCAGGGAAAGGGATGACGTATAAAAAGATTTGAGGGGTTTATCAGTACTTGCTATTGCAGCTGAGCTAATGTGGTGAATGAAAGCTGTTGATACGGAATGGGATTCTTACCTGACTTGTGGCTGAAGCAATACTTGCAATGAAAAAATCTGCCTTTTAAACATATGTTTATGGTTATAGATGGTTGTAATTACACTCTTTTTGATTGCAGTAACATAATCTTAATTTTAAAAAATACACCTTAAAAATTTAAGTTGATGGGATAAAACCACAGATAAAATCCTGATCAAATATCTGGTCCACGCATAACAACTACTTCTTGCAGCTCATCCTGCTGTTTGTGCTTTCCTGTAATCAACAAATATTCTCTGGGGTGTATCTGCCCACCCAATAACCCAGCTCTCTGGAGGGATGCCAGGCATCAGCTTCCTTGATTGCTGACAGAAGTCAATGACAGAAGAAAATGTCACTCTAAGCTGCCTGTTGTCCTGTAACCGCAGGATTAGTCTTTGCAATAATAACATAGATCTTTCTCTACTTAATGTTTAAGCGACTCCTTACTTTCATCCTGAGGGATGCTATTACTTGATTTATTAGTACGTGTGCTGCTTAATTTTCCCTAATGCAGAATCAAGCAAAGCAAAACTTTAGGCTTAAGTTTATCCTAGTTTTATAGCTATACTTCCGTTTTGCTATATGCGGTACTGTGTTGGCAGGCTGTTGTGCTGTGCACCTTTTTCTTGAGGCATGAGAGAGATGTATGCTGAGATGATAGTAAGACTTCTTTAACCTTATATCTACACGGGCAAATTCATGGCCAAAGCATTTGAATTATTTTCAAAACTATATAAGAAGAGTTGAAATGAGATAGCATAGCATTTATTGTCGACTGTATTGGACACAGAAAACCTAACAGCTTATTTTTCAGTGTAAAATTGTAATATCAACCCAAAATGCCACAAAATGAATCCAATCTCCTTGCACCCTTGAGTTTTCAATGTCACAGCCTTTCTTGTGTATTTGGCTTTGTTTTTAGTGGGTCTCTTCATTTTGAAAACTTCAGGTGACTTTGTGGGTACTGAAGGATTTTGTGCTGTAATTTTCTTAAGGCCATTAGCAATCATACCCCATGTCCTGACTAATGTTTCATTCTTCTGTGAAAGTTAGAAAGGACTTTTCTACAACAGAATCAGGATAATTACTTCAGCAAAATTACAGTACATTATCCGTGAAGTGTCAGAAGATGGCAGACAATTTCTGCTGTTTGATCAAGATATTCAAGATCCTCCTCATTCGGTAAGAACAAAAACTCTTCTAAGAGGAAATGAGATGTAATGGTAATTTTCAGATTGCCTGTCAGCCCTAAATACATTTCTATCCATCAAGACAGTGACATAACGTTGACTTCTCTAGCATTTTGTGGTTAATTTGCATAACCCACAGCACCTGTACTTTCTTGAGACTTCCTAGCAACTTTTCCACATGTAATTCATAGACAAATATGTAAACAAAGGCTAAAGAAGTTTACTGTCATTGCGTGACTCATTATCTGAACATATTATGGTGCTGCTGCACAATTTGTGTATAGCTTTCCATAAAAATTACTGCTATAAAATCAAAGCTCTCCTCGAATAAACCACACTGGTATTATTTTATGGCTCTTATATCTGTGACTGGGGTAACAAATACTCGACTGTATAGGGTGTTTAGAGTTTTTGATGGCTTCCTGTTAGATGACTGGTTAGACGAGTGTGTCTCTGTTTGCCAGGTAAGGGCTACTGAATTTATCGCCTCTGGATTCGCAAGGAGAGGTGTCCTGCTGGCTGTCCAGGCTACAGGCAGAAAACATCGTGTTCAGACTTGCCAACTGAGTTTATTTGATACTAAAGGGCTGAACTTGCAGATTCAGTTTGTGCGAAATTCCCAATAAGATCTTGCAGAATGAAGTCCCATAGGAAAAAAAAGTGTATATTTATTTCTTTACTATCTCTTCAGATTATATTGGTACAATGACCAAAAGAGTGAAGTCTTTAAGTTGTCTTACTGTTGGGTGTTGCTGGGGAAAAAAGGGATTAACAGTTTTAACTTTTATTTAGATTTGCCTAGGATGTAGCCTATACTAGCAAAAGTGCAGGCACCGATGCAGCTCTACTAACAACTCTGATCTGTGTGATAGAAGAAGATGGTTAGCCTGAAAGGAAAAGGCTTAAGGAAAAGTGAAGCAAAAATTACAGTGGAATTTTTTTTTAAATAGAAATAAAGGATAAGAACATGAAACATAAATGAAGAGGACAATGTTCTTGTCCTCAGTTAATACTGAAAGAAGAGGCGTTACTGTCTTACTTGCTGCTCCATTTGAGTGGAAAGACTTAAAAGGGAATGAGGAAGATGAGTTTATCCTCCTCAAAGGGATGATAGAAGGGCAAAGAACTTCTCTGGGAATGCTTTGTGCCAATAGGGCCAACAAAATCTGCTTTTGGGTAGTTTCTTTTCACATTATTTGAATGTAAAAAGGGGCAATTAACAATAAGAGTTTAATGTGAACTTAAATGTAGCCTGAGATAGATT